>NC_051154.1:279990384-280194482 GCF_013339745.2 Dermacentor silvarum | reverse complement strand
ATGCAGCTCCCTTGCCTCGATGTAGGCAACCTATTATGGCAGCTCCCATCGCCTCGATGATTGTCAGTAGTATGGCAGCTCCCTTGCCTGGATGATAGGCACTTATTATGGCAGCTCCCATCGCCTCGATGATTGCCAGTAGTATGGCAGCTTCCTTGCCTCGATGATAGGCACGTAGTATGGCAGCTCCCGTCGCCTCGGTGATTGCCAGTAGTATGGCAGCTCCCTTGCCTCGATGATAGGCACGTAAGATGGCAGCTCCCATCGCCTCGATGATTGTCAGTAGTATGGCAGCTCCCTTGCCTCGATGATAGGCACGTATTATGGCAGCTCCCGTCCCCTCGATGATTTCCAGTAGTATGGCAGCTCCCTTGCCTCGATGATAGGCACGTAGTATGGCAGCTCCCGTCCCCTCGATGATTGCCAGTAGTATGGCAGCTCCCTTGCCTCGATGATAGGCACGTAATATGGCAGCTCCCGTCGCCTCGATGATTGCCAGTAGTATGGCAGCTCCCTTGCCTCGATGATAGCCACGTAGTATGGCAGCTCCCGTCACCTCGATGATTGCCAGTGGTATGGCAGCTCCCTTGCCTCCATGATAGGCACGTATTATGGCAGCTCCCGTCGCCTCGACGATTGCCAGTTGTTTGGCAGCTCCCTTGCTTCGATGATAGGCATGTATTATGGCAGCTCCCGTCGCCTCGATAATTGCCAGTAGTATGGCAGCTCCCTTGCCTCGATGATAGCCACGTAGTATGGCAGCTCCCGTCACCTCGATGATTGCCAGTGGTATGGCAGCTCCCTTGCCTCCATGATAGGCACGTAGTATGGCAGCTCCCGTCGCCTCGATGATTGCCAGTAGTATGGCAGCTGCCGTCGCCTCGATGATAGGCACGTATTATGGCAGCTCCCGTCACCTCGATGATTGCCAGTAGTATGGCAGCTCCCTTGCCTCGATGATAGCCACGTAGTAAGGCAGCTCCCGTCACCTCGATGATTGCCAGTGGTATGGCAGCTCCCTTGCCTCCATGATAGGCACGTAGTATGGCAGCTACCGTCGCCTCGATGATTGCCAGTAGTATGGCAGCTGCCGTCGCCTCAATGATAGGCACGTATTGTGGCAGCTCCCGTCGCCTCGATGATAGGCACGTAATATGGCAGCTGCCGTCGCCTCGATGATAGGCACGTAGTATGGCAGCTCCCGTCGCCTCGATGATAGGCACGTAGTATGGCAGCTCCTGTCGCCTCGATGATTGCCAGTAGTATGGCAGCTTCCGTCGCCTCGATTATAGGCACGTATTATGGCAGCTCCCGTCGCCTCGATGATAGGCACGTAGTATGGCAGCTCCCGTCGCCTCGATGATAGGCACGTAGTATGGCAGCTGCCATCGCCTCGATGATAGGCACGTAATATGGCAGCTGCCGTCGCCTCGATGATTGCCAGTAGTATGGCAGCTCCCGTTGCCTCGATGATAGGCACGTATTATGGCAGCTCCGGTCGCCTCGATGATTGCCAGTAGTATGCCAGCTTCTGTCGCCTGGATTATAGGCACGTATTATGGCAGCTTCCGTCGCCTCGATGATAGGCACGTAGTATGGCAGCTCCCGTCGCCTCGATGATTGCCAGTAGTATGGCAGCTCCCGTCGCCTCGATGATACCAGTAGTATGGCAGCTTCCGTCGCCTCAATTATAGGCACGCATTATGGCAGCTCCCGTCGCCTCGATGATTGCCAGTAGTATGGCAGCTCCCGTTGCCTCGATGATAGGCACGTATTATGGCACCTCCCGTCGCCTCGATGATTGCCAGTAGTATGGCAGCTCCCGTCGCCTCGATGATACCAGTAGTATGGCAGCTTCCGTCGCCTCAATTATAGGCACGCATTATGGCAGCTCCCGTCGCCTCGATGATTGCCAGTAGTATGGCAGCTCCCGTCGCCTCGATGATAGGCACGTAGTATGGCAGCTGCCGTCGCCTCGATGATAGGCACGTATTATGGCAGCTGCCGTCGCCTCGATGATTGGCAGTAGTATGGCAGCTCCCGTTGCCTCGATGATAGGCACGTATTATGGCAGCTCCGGTTGCCTCGATGATTGCCAGTAGTATGCCAGCTTCTGTCGCCTCGATTATAGGCACGTATTATGGCAGCTTCCGTCGCCTCGATTATAGGCACGTATTATGGCAGCTCCCGTCGCCTCGATGATAGGCACGTAGTATGGCAGCTCCCGTCGCCTCGATGATAGGCACGTAGTATGGCAGCTCCCGTCGCCTCGATGATAGGCACGTAGTATGGCAGCTGCCGTCGCCTCGATGATAGGCACGTAATATGGCAGCTCCCGTCGCCTCGATGATAGGCACGTAGTATGGCAGCTCCCGTCGCCTCGATGATTGCCAGTAGTATGGCAGCTCCCGTTTCCTCGATGATAGGCACGTATTATGGCAGCTCCGGTCGCCTCGATGATTGCCAGTAGTATGGGAGCTTCCGTCGCCTCGATTATAGGCACGTATTATGGCAGCTCCCGTCGCCTCGATGATTGCCAGTAGTATGGCAGCTCCCTTGCCTCGATGATAGGCACGTAATATGGCAGCTCCCGTCGCCTCGATGATTGCCAGTAGTATGGCAGCTCCCTTGCCTCGATGATAGCCACGTAGTATGGCAGCTCCCGTCACCTCGATGATTGCCAGTGGTATGGCAGCTCCCTTGCCTCCATGATAGGCACGTAGTATGGCAGCTCCCGTCGCCTCGATGATTGCCAGTAGTATGGCAGCTGCCGTCGCCTCGATGATAGGCACGTATTATGGCAGCTCCCGTCGCCTCGATGATAGGCACGTAATATGGCAGCTGCCGTCGCCTCGATGATAGGCACGTAGTATGGCAGCTCCCTTCGCCATGATGATTGCCAGTAGTATGGCAGCTCCCGTCGCCTCGATGATAGGCACGTAGTATGGCAGCTCCCATCGCCTCGATGATAGCAGTAGTATGGCAGCTTCCGTCGCCTCAACTATAGGCACGCATTATGGCAGCTCCCGTCGCCTCGATGATAGGCACGTAGTATGGCAGCTCCCGTTGCCTCGATGATTGCCAGTAGTATGGCAGCTTCCGTCGCCTCGATGATTGCCAGTAGTATGGCAGCTTCCGTCGCCTAGATTATAGGCACGTATTATGACAGCTCCCGTCGCCTCGATGCTTGCCAGTAGTATGGCAGCTCCCGTCGCCTCGATGATAGGCACGTAGTATGGCAGCTGCCGTCGCCTCGATGATAGGCACGTATTATGGTAGCTCCCGTCGCCTCGATGATAGGCACGTAGTATGGCAGCTGCTATCGCCTCGATGATAGGCACGTAGTATGGCAGCTCCCGTCGCCTCGATGATTGCCAGTAGTATGGCAGCTCCCTTGCCTCGATGATAGGCACGTATTATGGCAGCTCCCGTCGCCTCGATGATTGCCAGTAGTATGGCAGCTCCCTTGCCTGGATGATAGGCACTTATTATGGCAGCTCCCGTCGCCTCGATGATTGCCAGTAGTATGGCAGCTTCCTTGCCTCGATGATAGGCACGTAGTATGGCAGCTCCCGTCGCCTCGATGATTGCCAGTAGTATGGCAGCTCCCTTGCCTCGATGATAGGCACGTAATATGGCAGCTCCCGTCGCCTCGATGATTGTCAGTAGTATGGCAGCTCCCTTGCCTCGATGATAGGCACGTATTATGGCAGCTCCCGTCGCCTCGATGATTGCCAGTAGTATGGCAGCTCCCTTGCCTCGATGATAGGCACGTATTATGGCAGCTCCCGTCGCCTCGATGATTGCCAGTAGTATGGCAGCTCCCTTGCCTCGATGATAGCCACGTAGTATGGCAGCTCCCGTCACCTCGATGATTGCCAGTGGTATGGCAGCTCCTTGCCTCCATGATAGGCACGTAGTATGGCAGCTCCCGTCGCCTCGATGATTGCCAGTAGTATGGCAGCTGCCGTCGCCTCAATGATAGGCACGTATTATGGCAGCTCCCGTCGCCTCGATGATAGGCACGTAATATGGCAGCTGCCGTCGCCTCGATGATAGGCACGTAGTATGGCAGCTCCCGTCGCCTCGATGATAGGCACGTAGTATGGCAGCTCCCGTCGCCTCGATGATTGCCAGTAGTATGGCAGCTCCCGTTGCCTCGATGATAGGCACGTATTATGGCACCTCCCGTCGCCTCGATGATTGCCAGTAGTATGGCAGCTTCCGTCGCCTCGATTATAGGCACGTATTATGGCAGCTCCCGTCGCCTCGATGATAGGCACGTAGTATGGCAGCTCCCGTCGCTTCCATGATAGGCACGTAGTATGGCAGCTCCCGTCGCTTCGATAATAGGCACGTAGTATGGCAGCTGCCATCGCCTCGATGATAGGCACGTAATATGGCAGCTGCCGTCGCCTCGATGATTGCCAGTAGTATGGCAGCTCCCGTTGCCTCGATGATAGGCACGTATTATGGCAGCTCCGGTCGCCTCGATGATTGCCAGTAATATGCCAGCTTCTGTCGCCTCGATTAGAGGCACGTATTAAGGCAGCTTCCGTCCCTCGATTATAGGCACGTATTATGGCAGCTCCCGTCGCCTCGATGATAGGCACGTAGTATGGCAGCTCCCGTCACCTCGATGATTGCCAGTGGTATGGCAGCTCCCTTGCCTCCATGATAGGCACGTATTATGGCAGCTCCCGTCGCCTCGATGATTGCCAGTAGTATGGCAGCTTCCTTGCCTCGATGATAGGCACGTATTATGGCAGCTCCCGTCGCCTCGATGATTGCCAGTAGTATGGCAGCTCCCTTGCCTCGATGATAGGCACGTATTATGGCAGCTCCCGTCGCCTCGATGATAGGCACGTAGTATGGCAGCTCCCGTCGCCTCGATGATAGGCACGTAGTATGGCAGCTCCCGTCGCCTCGATGAAAGGCACGTAGTATGGTAGCTGCCGTCGCCTCGATGATAGGCACGTAATATGGCAGCTCCCGTCGCCTCGATGATAGGCACGTAGTATGGCAGCTGCCGTCGCCTCGATGATAGGCACGTAGTATGGCAGCTCCCGTCGCCTCGATGATTGCCAGTAGTATGGCAGCTCCCGTCGCCTCGATGATTGCCAGTAGTATGGCAGCTCCCGTTGCCTGGATGATGGGCACGTATTATGGCAGCTCCGGTCGCCTCGATGATTGCCAGTAGTATGGCAGCTTCCGTCGCCTCGATTATAGGCACGTAATATGGCAGCTTCCGTCGCCTCGATGATAGGCACGTAATATGGCAGCTCCCGTCGCCTCGATGATAGGCACGTAGTATGGCAGCTGCCGTCGCCTCGATGATAGGCACGTAATATGGCAGCTCCCGTCGCCTCGATGATAGGCACGTAGTATGGCAGCTGCCGTCGCCTCGATGAGGCACGTAGTATGGCAGCTCCCGTCACCTCGATGATTGCCAGTAGTATGGCAGCTCCCGTTGCCTCGATGATAGGCGCGTATTATGGCAGCTCCGGTCGCCTCGATGATTGCCAGTAGTATGGCAGCTTCTTTCGCCTCGATGATAGGCACGTATTATGGTAGCTCTGGTCGCCTCGATGATTGCCAGTAGTATGGTAGCTCCCGTCGCCTCGATGATAGGCACGTAGTATGGCAGCTGCCGTCGCCTCGATGATAGGCACGTAATATGGCAGCTCCCGTCGCCTCGATGATAGGCACGTAATATGGCAGCTGCCGTCGCCTCGATGATAGGCACGTAGTATGGCAGCTACCGTCGTCTCGATGATTGCCAGTAGTATGGCAGCTCCCGTTGCCTCGATGATAGGCACGTATTATGGCAGCTCCGGTCGCCTCGATGATTGCCAATAGTATGGCAGCTTCCGTCGCCTCGATTATAGGCACGTATTATGGCAGCTTCCGTCGCCTCGATGATTGCCAGTAGTATGGCACCTTCAGTCAGCTCGATGATAGGCACGTAGTATGGCAGCTCCCTTCGCCTCGATGATAGGCACGTATTATGGCAGCTGCCGTCGCCTCGATGATAGGCACGTAATATGGCAGCTCCCGTCACCTCGATGATAGGCACGTAGTATGGCAGCTCCCGTCGCCTCGATGACAGGCACGTAGCATGGCAGCTCCCGTCTCCTCGATGATAGGCACGTAGTATGGCACAACAGTGCTTAGCAGCGCAACACCATAGCCGCTAAGCCACCGCGGCGGGTTGATGATGATGAATTTGGTGTTTTGTGGCGCAAGGGCCGAGTATGGCCAAAGAGTGCCAGGCCACAGTTAATGAGTTAACAATGAAGTACTCAATGATGTAGTTGGTTCTGACATGGCTGTAGAGGGGCCTAAAACAGTGTCTGTAAAATCCGTAAAACTCATATGTAATGAAATTATAAAAATGTCCAATGAATGTGCTGTGGGCATTCATTGTGCACTTCTTCATGTGCGCCTCCGAAAACTGTATTACTTAGTTTTCCGGGCGGCGGTCAGAGGTGAACGAGGCAGGCCGAAGCCGTGACGAGGAACGGCGGAAGGGCGAAGGTGAACGGCGTCTGGTGTGCGGTAACCATTCGGCGTCTCGGTCGTTGTGGGCGGAGATGTGGAACGGCGCGGAGGAGAAACGTAACGACGGCTTTGGTAAGAGGCCCCACCAGAATACACTAGAGCACTGCACGGGCTCGGGCTTACCCGAAAGCCCGGGCCCGGCCCGGCCCGTGGGCCGGGCCGGGCCGGGTAGAGGAGTTTTTTCACGGGCTCGGGCCGGGCTCGGGCACGGCGTGTGCTTTTTGACCCGGGCCCGGGCCGGGCTCGGGCTTTCTGCGACTTATTCTCGGGCTTCTCAACTCTGAAAAACATGTATTTTTCGGTCTGGGGCCGGGTTCGGGCCGGTTTCGAGTCAGGCTCGGGCCGGGCTCGGGCTTAAGGTAAAGGGGTGGCGGGCCGGGCCGGGCGGGTAACGTAGATGATTTCCGGGCCCGGGCCGGGCTCGGGTCTCGCCATAAAAGTTTTGATCGGGCTCGGGCAGGCCGCCCAATGTAAAAACGGGCCCGGGCCAGGCCCGGGCCGCAAAAATCGGCCCGTGCAGTGCTCTAGACTACACATCGCGTTCACACACGTCCTACCCGCGACGCTCATCTTGTTGGCGCTTGCGGCAAAAACGTGATAGATGGCCGCGATAACCACAGTCATAATTGGTAGGACGAGACGGTCGCTAAGGCGGCTAGTAGGAGGTGCTCGGTGCGCTGTGAGATAGTGCGGTCAGATGGGGCGATGACGGCTCAAGTGGTAATGAGGGGACATTGGCCGGAGGAGCGACACCAACCTGCGCGTATGTGGGTAGAGACAACGTTGAACGTACACTAGTTGGAGGCGCAGTAGCAACCTGCGCGTATGTTGGTAGGGTGTGAGGGGCCGGAAGGTCCACATGCGCAGAGCACGTCATGGACGCAAATTCCTCTCTGATGACGTCGCGTAACGCCGCACCAAAAGGCTGAGCAGGAATCACCAATGGAGATGACAAGCCAAGTGATTTTTGTCCTTCGCGTATGATCCCCCGGATCATCGTAGGCAAGTCAGGGTCTGCCGGAGAAGGGTGTTCGCAGAAGTCCGGCTGCAACCGTACGGACTCCAGCTCGTCGAGGCGCTGGCACGTCAAGACGATGTCAGCGACGGTAGCCGGGTTCTTGACGGCGAGCGCGTTGAAGGCCACAGTACTCTAAATCAAGAAATACATTGAGAAAGGAGGATAAATTGAACTACAATATGTCCTTTGTAATATTTTAAAGCACTACTGCATTTCCAAGGCCCTTGAAACGCAAGGGCCTGGAAGCATGTGCGTTACAAAGCGATCCTACCGCAGCAGCAGCCTCTTGAAAAAGGATGCACTACGAATGTCTAGTGCCTATCACTTTCAATAGAGCAAAATCATTTAAAAAGTTGACAACTGATTTTCTATCGAAAAACGGCTCTGGTCCAAGGAACATTTCCGGATGGCGAGGAATATGCTCTCTGTGAGCTGAAGGGAAATACTTTCTACGTAGAAGTTCTGCTTCCTGGCATTCAAGCAAAACATGAAGGACGGTGAGCCTCTCACCACATCTGCCACAGGTTGGAGGCTCATCACCAGTCAGCAGATAATTGTGGGTGCCATACGTGTGCCCTATTCTGAGTCGACAGAATAGGACATCAATGTGCCGTGTTTTCGTTGTGCAGGTACACACGCCTAACTGTGGTTTTATTACGTATAGCTTATTATTCGTTTCAGCCTCCCACAAACGTTGGCAATTGTTTTTTTAGTTTATTGCGTACAAAAGGTTTAAGATCTTCAGCAGGGACAGTCGTGGTAGAATTAACAGCTTCCGATGCAACTGATGTGGCCATTTCGTCGGCAAGCGTATTACTCTCTATTTCCCTATGCTCAGGAACCCAGCGTACTATCACATGTTTATTAGATGAATAAATAGTGCACAATAATGATGAAAGCTACGTAAAAACAGGATTCTTGTGCTTTTTTAAAGACAGTAAAGCTTTTTCAACACTTAAGGAATCTGTGAATATTATTGTCTTTTGTAGTTTGGATTCCTTGATGTGTTTTACCGCAGACAGTACTGCAGAGGTTTCTGTTGTAAAAATACTTGTCTGAGGGTGCAGAATGCAGGATCGGAGAAAGAAGGACCCAAAGCTGCATAAGATACGCCGGCATGTCACTTTGATGCATCAGTGTAAAATTAAGGGCAACAATACTTTGACTGAAGTTCTAAAAAGTGCATGTGTGTCTGTGGAGCGTGTTTTGTGACCTCGATAAACGATGTGTCACATTCTACCATCTGCCGGTGCCACTGAAGTAGCAGCTTTGCTGATGGCATTAGGCGTAGGCGATGTTAGAGTAGTGGGACCCCCATTTCACTACTTAGCTTTCTGACACGCAGAGAAAAGGGCTCTCTTGCAGAAAGTCGTTTGCGAAACAGTGTGGCAGATGTGGTATTGTTTATGGTCGTGTAACAGAGGTGTTCAGGGTTGGAATGCACTTCCAGAAAATATGTCAAACTAGTGTATGACCTCTGCAAATTAAGAGACCATTCATTCGATTCCGCTTAGAGACTTTGTACAGGACTGTCCTGAAGGCGCCCGTGGCCAATCGGATGCCTAAATGATGAATCGGATCCTACATTCTTAAAGCGGTTGGCGTAGCAGACTGATACACCACGGCACCGTAATCTAAGCGTGATCGTAGTAGGCTCTTGTACTGGTTCAACAAGAACTTTCTGTCGCTGCCCCATGTTGTGTGTGACAGTATTTTGAGAATGTTCATTGTTTTTAGCCATTTAGGTTTGAGATACCTAATGTGGGGAAGGACGGATAGTTTAGTGTCCAGTATCACACCTAAAAATTTGTGCTCGGCGCTTAGAGGTAGGCGTTGGCCAAGGAGTTCCATAGTGGGCTCCGGCACGAGGCCTCTCTTTCTTGTAAAGAGGACACAGGAGCTTTTCTCGGGATTTAACTTAAATCCATTTTCGTTAGCCCATTTGGACACATTTTTTAGGCACAGCTGAACATGTCGTACCCAGACGGCGAGGTTACACGACTTAAATCCGGTTTGCAGATAATCGACATTGCACAATAAGAAAATACTTTGCGGAATAGAAGAACGCAAGGAGTTCATTTTTATAATAAAAAGGGTACAACTTATTACGCCACGCTGCCGCACCCCAGATGCCTGGATAAATGACCTGGACAAAGCATTACCAATTCGAACACGGAATGTCCAATTTGTTGAGTACAGTTGATGCGCAAATGCGTCACGAATGTTAGCCTCGACGCTTTGTCGACCACCCTTCCCTGAAACCAGGTCGAGTTTGGATTCAAGAAAGTGCAACAGATGGGGATTGCTGATCTTTTCGAACAGCTTACATAGGCAGCTGGTCAGTGCTATTAGGCGGTAACTTGATACCAAGGATGGGTCTTTGCCCTGCTTCAAAATTGGGACAACGATAGCTTCCTTCCACCTAGCTGGAAGGTATCCGGCGGCCCAAATTGTGTTGAAAAGTGCGAGGAGCGTAATTTGCGTGTCAGTGTGTAAGTACTTGAGCATGTCATACATGATCCTGTCAGCTCCCAGCGCGAAGCTTTTGCATGCGTCCAAATAAGCTTTCAGTTCAGCGATGTCGAAGAGACTCTTGTATGGTTCGTTTTGTCTGCATCTGCGGTCAAGTGCCTTATGCCATTCTATTTGTTTGTAATTGGTGAATGATTGAGAATAATGCACAGAGCTAGACACACGTTCGAAGTATTCCCCAAGCGCATCAGCTTGGTCTTCTAGGCCGTTCCCTCCGTCATTTACCGGTGGTAATGGATGGCTTTGTTGCCCCTTAAGACTTCGTATCCCGTTCCATACTTTTGCCTCCTGGGTATAGGAATTAAGGCCTGAAAGGAACATTTGCCAGCTTACCCTCTAAGCTTGCCGTCGCGTCCGCCTTCCCTGTGATTTAATGTGTTTGAACTCGATCAGGTTTTCAGCTGTTGGCGATCTATGGAGTATGCCACATGCTTTATTTTTTTGCGTGCCTGCTTGCACTCTTCATTCCGCCAAGGAATTCGTATTTTGAACGAGCTGCCACGTGTTTGTGGAATGCGTTTCTGTGCTGCGTCAGTAATAAAAGCGGTAAAATACGCTACTGCGTTGTCTATACTAATTTCACCGCTAAAATTTTGTGATATAATGTCGATTCTTTAAAAAGTTTCCAATCGGCGGAGGCTAGTTTCCACCTAGAGACATGCGGAGGGGAGTTATGTTGGTTTACTAAGTTTATTGTTACTGGAAAGTGGTCACTTCCGAATGAATTTTTGATTACAATCCATTCTATGTCGGAAAAAAGGGAAGCAGAGCCAATCGCCAATTCTATTGATGAACCTGAATTTTGATGAAGATTATAATAGGTTGGCTCCTTTTTATTGAAGAGGCATGCACCAGAATTCACGAGGAAGTTTTCTATGAATCTACCTCTGGCGTCGCATCGTGAGTCTCCCCACATCGTGTTATGAGCGTTAAAATCTCCCACGAGTATGTATGGTTCGGGAAGCTGATCAATGAGGTTATGGAAGTCTGTTTTCTCTAGATGATGATTCGGGGGTATATAAATGGAGCATACGGTTACCAACTTACTGAAGAAAATTTCCCGAACTGACTCTGCCTCAAGGGGCGTCTGGAGGGCGACATATTGACAAGCTACAGACTTGTCAGCAACTATTGCTACACCGCCAGACGAGGCGTTCGCGACGTCACGGTCTTTGCGGTAGATGGTGTATTGACGAAGAGAGTTTGTATTTGTGGGTTTCAGATGTGTCTCTTGAACACACAGCAACTTTGGATTATGTAGGAGCCCTCTAATATCGTCGAGGTTATGAAGAAGTCCTCTAACATTCCACTGTAGTATTTGTGTATCCATAATGAAAGTGTTTTGTGCTCTGTGTTTAAGAGAGGAAAGCTATGTTAGCCCACAGGGCCCTTTCTGTGCCCCGTGATGCGGGGTTTGTCTTGTCGAGAACCGAGGGGTCGCAGCGGAGCGCCAGAACAAGAGGACCAGCTCAGCAGGCTTTCAGAACGGACCAACGCGTGCCGTGCTTGCGCCGCTGGCACGCGCCGCCCAACTTTATTTTTCTCGTCAGTCGCAGCCAGCCCCAAGGCGCGGTGTAGCCGCTGACATGTCGCACCAGAGGGAGCCAGGCACAAACGGGTGAGGAACCAGTTGTAGACGGAGGGAACGGGGATGGTCACGCAGCGCTTGCAGCTCGGGGTCTTCCATCTGCGCACGAGCTAGACCCTCCCAATCCACAGTCGATGTAGAAGTGCCGAGGGAGGTGATGCGTGAAAGTGCGTCAGCTGCCTCGTTGTCGGTGCCTTTGATGTGCCGGATATCCGTGGTGAACTCCGATATATAGGCCAGTTGACGAACTTCACGTGCGACGTACTTGGAAGAGTTTGTACGGAAGACATACACCAGAGGCTTATGATCGGTTAGAATATAAAATGGCTGGCCCTCCAAGAAGTGCCGAAAGTGCTGGATGGTGGAGTAGATGGCGAGCAGCTCGCGGCCAAAAACGCTGTAGCGAGTCTCGGCAGGTTGGAGCTTCCGAGAGAAGAAACCCAGTGGGCGCCACTCGGAGTTGATTTTCTGCTGGAGAACAGCGCCGATGGCCACACTGGAAGCATCCACCATGATGCGGGTTGGCACGTTAGTTCTTGGGTGTACGAGAAGTACCGCATCGGCAACGACTTGTTTAGCAGCCCTGAAAGCAGCGTCAGCTTCGGGAGACCAGGAAATCGCAGATGAGGAGCCCTTGGTCGTGCGAAGAAGGTTAGTCAGTGGGTGTAGAAGCTCAGCGCAGTGCGGAATGAAACGTCGGGAGAAATTCACTAGGCCGAGGAACTCACGCAGCTGGCGTAGGGTAGTGGGTGCTGGGAAGTCTTTCACGGCCTGGACGTGAGAGGGCAACGGACGAATTCCCAGCTCCGAGATGTGGTGGCCCAGAAACTCGAGCTCGGAAGATCCAAATACGCATTTCTGGGGGTTGACAACCAGGCCAAATTGTTGAAGGCGTTGAAAGAGTTCCCGGAGGTGACGCTCATGATCTTGTGGATTGGGACTCGCGACGAGGATGTCGTCGATGTAGGCAAATACAGCCGGGAGGCCGCGCGTTACCTCGGCAATGAATCGTTGGAACGTTTGAGCTGCGTTGCGTAACCCAAAGGGCATGCGCACATACTCAAACAGGCCGAAGGGTGTAGTAATGGCTGTCTTCGGGATATCGGCCGGCTCAACGGGGATTTGGTGATAGGCCTTGACAAGGTCCACCTTACTAAAGATTTTGCATCCCTCCAAATGGCCTGTAAAATCTTGGATGTGTGGAAGGGGGTAGCTATCGTGGACCGTGTGAGCGTTGAGCGCCCGGTAGTCACCGCACGGACGCCAGTCACCCGATTCTTTCTTGGGCACCAGATGAAGCGGGGAGGCCCAACTGCTAGACGACGGGCGAATAATACCTAGCTGGAGCATGTGCTCGAATTCCCGTTTAGCAATGTCCAGACGCTCACCGAAGAGGCGGCGCGGACGGGCTGCGACAGGTGGACCACGTGTGACAATGTGGTGGGTGACGCTGTGCTTGCGAGGCTGATTTAAATTGCAGGGTCTTGTCACCTCAGGGAAGTCTTCGAGGATACGAGCATACGGGCATGTTGGGATCAGCGTGCGGATGCCGGTGGGAGCGACAGCCGACAGAACGCCAGGGATCGAGAGGCGCGTCTTGCTGTCAATCAGGCGATGGCGGCGCATGCTGACGTCAAGGTCGAAATGAGTCAGGAAGTCGGAACCGAGGATAGGCTGATGGACGTCGGCTACGATGAAGACCCACCGGAATGTGCGCCGCAGGCCTAGGTCGAGAGTGAGGGACCGCAGACCATACGTGGCGATGGAAGTAGAGTTGGCCGCGCGGAGTGTAGGTCCAGGTGACTTATGAGCGCGGTCACGCTTGGAGGACGGCAGTACACTGACCTCGGCACCCGTGTCTACAAGGAACCGCAGGCCGGAAATGCGATCCATGACTATGAAAAGGCGGCCGGGTTGTAAGGCGAGGTCACATGCCGCGGTCAGTGATCTCGCGGTGCGTTTCCCGACCATTCGCATGGGGTCTTGCACCGACGGGCGCGGTGCTGGAACGTGCGATGGTACCAGCAGATAGGCGAGCGTCTAGGACTGCGCGAGCGGCGACTGGTCGGGGAAGAGGGACGGCGGCTGGGACATGAGGTAGAGCCGCGCTGGTCATGGGAGGACGTCCGAAGGGCGTCGATGGAAACGGCGAGCTGGTCGATCCGAGACTCTAAGCGGGCTATGAGTGAGGACTGTGGCGTTGAGGAGAGAGCGGCGACTGAAGGAGAAGTCGCGTCGTGGACTCGATCAGCGAGCTGGGCGAGGCGGTCGAGGGTCAAGTCCTCTGTAGCAGCCAAGACAAGGCGGGTGGACTGTGGTAAGCGCTGCAAGAAGAGCTCCCTCAACAGCGCACCGTTCGGGTCGACCTTGCTTGTGCTCAGGAGCTGTCGCATGCTGTTGAGCAGTTGGGAAGGGCGGCGATCTCCAAGGTCCTCGGATGTGAGCAGGTGCTGGAGGCGCGCGCTCTCGGACGCCGTGGTGCGTTCTAAAATACTCTGCTTCAGTTGCTGGTACGGGGCATCACTCAAAGGTGCAGCGATAACGTCTGCCACTTCTTGAGCTACCTCAGGAGACAGGTTGCAAAGTAAGTGGCGAAACCGCAAAATCTCCGAGGTGATGTGTTGCAGATCGAAGATGGCTTCGACCTGGGCGAACCAAACCTGCGGGTTCTTGCGGCAGAACGTGGGCAGGTGGAGCTGTAGAGCTGCGACGTCCCGTGGGCGCGAGGTAGCGTCAGGCGGGAGGTTACCTGAGGGCGGGAGGTTGCTGGGGTCGGTCATCTTTTAGGCCGGAGTCACCACTGTCGAGAACCGAGGGGTCGCAGCGGAGCGCCAGAACAAGAGGACCAGCTCAGCAGGCTTTCAGAACGGACTAACGCGTGCCGTGCTTGCGCCGCTGGCACGCGCCGCCCAACTTTATTTTTCTCGTCAGTCGCAGCCGGCCCCAAGGCGCCGGCCGAGAACGCTGACCTTAGCGTTCGCGCTTAGCAGCGTCGGTGGGCGCTACAGTCTTTCTTGGCGCGCTCCTGAGAGCTGCGCCGGTCCTTCGGCGTCTGAGACGCCGATACACTTGGTAATGTATCCATCGCCTCCGCCGAGGCACTGGATGCCCGCTCGCGGTGTACGCTCGCGGGTGATTCGGGCTTGCGTCTCCGTGTTCCGTCGTTTTCGAGCTAAACTTTAGTCTCGGCGATGAAAGCACAAACTTTCTTCTTGTGGTATTAGTGGCCCGTCGCGAGAACTAATTTTTAACTACTTACTTAATCGTACTCAGACAGTATCTATGTCAGGCGTGCTTTCTGACACCAAGACTGTCAACATAGGGGTCCCACAAGGCTCTATATTAGGACCTCTTCTATTACTCATCTACATTAATGACCTGTCAGATTGTTTGTCACCACAAGCCGAATCCTTACTCTACGCTGATGACACCACCATTTTCACTTCAAGTGACTCCATTACAGCCTTAACTTCCAGCTAAAGTTGTTAATAATCCATCTAAGACAAAGTTTATTTTCAGTTGTAGGTCTAAAAAATGGCTTAACTTACTCCCGGTGTATGTCAATAACTATGCAATTACCCATCTAATCAATGCGCGTTTCTCGGTGTCGAACTTGACTGTTTTTAAACTTCAATGTGCACATTATTCCAATAAATATGAAAACCGCCTAAGGCATTTGTGTTCTTTGCAATGTTCATCAATATTTCACGCTCCCTACTCTAACTTCTCTCTATTTTGCGTTCATTCATAGTCATATGACCTACTGTATCGAGTCATGGGGCCTTATATATAAAACTTATGCTCGCTAGAACATATCCAAAAGCAGTCACCGTATTATAACACCAGCACATATCACGCTCATTCGGCTCCACTATTTCCCTTATTAAATATCGTTCCGCCTCGGCTGCGGGAGGCTGTGGGTTCGATTCTCACCGCCGCCGGGCACCCACTGGTTCAAAGGGGTACAAGCGTACCCCGGCCTGGCGTTCGGCTTCCTTCAGGGGTGACACGCTTGGGAAAGGAGCCTGCGCCCTGAATTCCCGTCGAAAAACGTGAGCACGGAAAAAGTGATGTCTGGGCCGCTCCCATGGCGGTCATTTCCCATGTGGCGCCCCAAGCACCTATTGAGGTGGGGGCACCTTCGGGTTGAGGTCAAACACCCCTTTCCAGGCGTTGAGGTCCCACAATGGCCGAGCACCATGCCGGGAGCGCGCTTGTACCAATTTTACCGGTAGGTACCCGGCGGCAGCACTTGCCTCCCACAGCCGCGGTGGATGCTCGTCTACAAGTACGTCTGTGGTTGGACATGAGGCACCCAGAGACAACAGCTGAAATCTCTATTGGGCCGTCTTTCGAGATGTGCACCCCCACGACAGCCGAGCACCAGGCCAGGGGACATCTCTACCCATTAGAAAAACCGGTGGGTTCCCGGCTGCACCGGGATTTGAACTCGGTACCTCCCGCATACGAGGCGGATGCTCTACCGCTAGGCCATCGCTGCGGTATACTGCGGTATACTAAGTGGTAGACTATTCCACACCATCAAGGTGTGGAATAGTCTCGCTTGTTCGGCGGGAATAGAGCTCGCCTGTTCATGAGCAGTTGATTTACATGACGATCGCTGTCGATACTTCTTTCTCCTCTCCAGTGTGCATTTCGTGTATCCCTATTTATGTTCATACAGTTACTTCATGTCATGCGATTTATTACTGTTCGATTTCTATTGATTGCATTTGTGACACTTCGTTGCGCCTTCGCCTATTTACTCACTCATTTGCATATGTTTTTCACTTTCATTAGCTCTTCTGTTCGTTACTTCCTTTCTTGCCAACGCCCTCTATTTGTAAGTATGGTTTGCTTGTATTTCGCAATTGATTTGGCTTACTTATATTGTATGCCTGTATTTGGCAATTGCTTCTGGTATTTTTATTATTTTTATGAATATTTTAACAACAGGTCCCATTGTAGTGTCCACACTAAGGGACCTCTTTCTGGATACCTTTCTCCATATGCAACCCCATCATGTTTACGTTCAATATACTCAAACTTAAAACATTTCGTGTACTTGGAGTGGCGCCACTATAGAATCAAATAATTTGGCAATCGAACGCATTCGTATTTATTCAGTTGCAGCACCGGTAAAGTGTACCGAACAATGCCGAATGTCACGTCTGAGCAAAATTTGAATGCGAATGACTGCGGCTTAGCTTGAAAAGTCTGGCGACATTGAGCGACGCAGCGCTCTCTGCGCTGCCTCCCGCTCCTTATATCCACTGTGGAAAGGGGGGGGTGAATTTTCCGCAATTTTGCCGCAGTTTCATGCTAGATCCTGAACAACTGGCAAGGAGAAGTAACCAAAAACTACTCGACACATATTCGCATTGGTGAATATTGACTAATCGATTAAAAGACAGAATGGCATAGGACAATATTCTCTCCGTTATTCGAGGTTGTTTGAGTGCGCCGGAAACATCCAGACAACACTCTTTCGCAGGCTCCAACAAATTTCGAATACTCGTACCGCTGCATCCTCGGCGTAAACTATACGACAACAGCCGTAAAGATCCACCGTCGCGTTCTCGCGCATTCACGGTGGCGTCACTGGGCTTTTCGCACCCTGCTCGTTTTCATCGAGTTAGCCGAGCCTCTTGATTGTGCTTGTTCTCGCCTTCCCGTTTGTCGTGACCGAAGGCAGGTTTTCCAAGCGAACGTGATTCGGTATGGAATGCGCGGCGTGTGCGTCGCGGCGGAACATGCCACGCTCGAAACTCTACTCCTCGGCCGTGCGCGCCAGTATTCGATTCCCATGCTGGGAACGGAAATCGCGAGCGGACGTCGAAACCATGCAGCCCTCTTCTCCTACATATGCATCAACGAGCGAAGCATGCTCCGAGTCAGCAGAATAATAAACCCAACGGGCTACACATGCTTCGAACCTTTATCTCCTATGCTCTCAGTTCTCGTAAAGGTTTCTGAAATTTCCCAAATTACTTTTCGTGTCCTAATAAAAAAATGTGCTGTATGATTTTTTCCTTGCAATTACTGTTCATTAAAAAAAGATACGTTAGCACCATCATTCGTTATACTCGATGGACGCGTTTAAGACGTTAGCATACAGCGTTTCACAAAGTACTTAGACATCTGCATTAGTAATCTGTGAATTTATCAAAGCAAAATAAATATAAAGTACAAAATTATGCGCATAAGTGCCTGAAGCCGGCACTTATCAGTGGAACGAACTGACGGAAGTGACCCGTTATCGCATAGCGAAGTGCAGTGCAAAGCAGTGCGCCGTGAACGAGCACGATTCGGAGCGCATGGCTGCCGGCACTTTTTGCGCCATGTGTGGACGCTCGGTGATCGACGCCTGCAGTCACAATGCGTCACAAAGGCTGTCACTTGCATCGTACACCACAATGCATCATCTCGGTGTCCTCACCGCCCACCAGTGACGCTAATAGCTCCCGCAGCCATGGGCTCCGAATATGGCGTTTCAATCGCGGAGCTCTTTGTGCTTACAGCTCAGGCATAGGGGTTGAAGTGCTAACCGATCTGCCGAGTATTTGTATATTTACAAACAGAAGATGAAGTTCCAAACTGCCGTGCTTATCCAAAATGCCAGACGGGTAGCTTCGGCGACGAAAGAAAAGTATACGGCAGCTAGAACGCACTGCCCACTGCCAATGCTTTGAAAAACCAAATCGCTCGTCTGCTCGCTAGACCTGAACTAATGCGAAATATCACGAAAAAAGAAATGGTGAAGTCGAGGCCGTTTTCACTTTCAGTTGCATTTATTTTGCAGTTGCAGTTTAATCGCTGGGTAAATGATTTTGCACTGTGGCTGAGCTCAAACGAACTTCGATTGAACGCTGCGAAAACAAAATGTGTAATATTTAGAGGTAAAAATAGTCTGCTAATGTCAGTTTGAGTTTTTCATTTCTACACACTGTTCTAGTTCAGGGAAGTTGAATGAAATTCCTAAAAGTAGCATTTGATGAAAATTTACTTTGTAATTCCTTACACATTCAGTATTTATGTACAAAAATAGCACGCTCGGTAGGTGTAATGAATTAAGAATTTCCACGTCTTCTTCAGTGAAGATGCAGCTGTATGACTACCTCGTTTATTTTCACATGCTGCATGGACTACTAGTTTGGGGAACCACATATAGTTTGCAGCAACGAGATCTCCAAGCAGTTGAAAACAGATCAGACCTAAAACGTAGATCAGGCATAGATGTAAAATGAAGCTAGATATCCTTGTAAGATTTTTGTTTGATAAAGACAGAGCAGAATTCGAACATAATTCTATAGTTGTGCACAATGCCAACAACTTTGAACATATTGTTATAGCCTACGCTAGCCGGCTCCTGACAACAGCAGAGCACAATTATTCCATTACCGAGCGCGAATAACTTGGTCTGGTCCGAGCGCGAATATCTTGGTCTGGTCTGGGATGTTTCAAAGTTCCGCCCATATTTATATTGCAAGCCTTTCTCAGTAATCACAGACCATCATGGGCTCTGTTGGCTTTCGTCGCTCAAGGATCCTACTGGCCGGCTTGGTTGTTAGGCCCTCCGTCTACACGAATATCCCTACACAGTGACTTACAAATCGGGACGCCAACACCAGGACGCAGACGGCCTCTCTCGCTACCTAGTCGAGGACCAGACCTCTACGTCTGGTCGTGACACTACTGACACCGGCACGTGACAATACTGACACCGACGCCTGCGTTCTTTCTGTTTTTCCACTGCTCCATGTCGCCGTCGAGCAGCGCCATGACTCGTCCTTGCGTATCATCATTGAGCTCCTGGAATCGTCACTTGCCGACAGTTACCTTCGCTTATCCACACTTCAAGATGGCGTGCTCTACCGCCACAACGTTCACCCCGACGACCCAGCATTACTCCTTGTGATCCCTAAACACCTTTGCTCAGCTGTTCTCCACGAACTTCACGACCTCCCCACTGCCGGTCACCTCGGTGTGTCACGTACCTACGACCGGATGCGCGGACGCTTCTTTTGGCCAGGGCTTGCTCGCTCCGTTCGAAGATACGTAGTAGCGTGTGAGAAATGCCAGCGACGCAAGACACCATCGACGCTCCCTACCGGGTTCCTGCTGTGTGGGCACTATCCGCTACCTCAGGCGAGGTGATGGATACAAGCAAAACACTGGCGTCTCAGACGCCCAAAGAATGGCGCAGCGCCCTCGAGCTCGCCGGGAAAAAGGAAAACCTGGCATCACGGGGCCTGGAAAGGTCTCGTGAACTTCTATCTTTCTTGACACACAGCACAAACTTCTTTTCCATTATGGATACCCAAGTGTTACAATGGAACGCGAGAGGACTTCTCCACAATCTTGACGATGTTAAAGAACTCCTCTGCAAATTCAGTTCAAAGGTAACGTGTGTACAAGAAAGACACCTAAAATTAACACAGACTAACATTCTAAGGCAATATGTCACCTTCCACAAAGACCGCGACGACGCTCTCGCCTCGTCGGGGGGTGTGGCCGGAATGGTCGATAAGGGCGTTGTATGTCAGCAATTAAGCCTCCAAACGTCCCTTGAGGCAGTCGCTGTCCGAGCAGTGTTGTTTGGTAAGCTAGTCACAATTAGCTCCATCTACATCCCTCCTTCTTATTAACTTTCCAGAACACAGTTTCAGTGATTCATCGATGAACTACCTCTGCCATACATAGTCGTTGGTGATCTAAACGCTCATAGCCCCCTGTGGGGCTACTTTCGTTGCAATGCTTGAGGGCGCCTTATTGCAAATTTTCTGTTTTCTTCAAGTCAATGTTTATTGAACAAAAAAGAACCTACATACTACAGCGTTACACATAACACATATTCGTCCATAGGCTTAAGCATGTTGTCGAGCACTCTAATAGCGTACCTGGAGTGGTCCGTTCTCAAGAACACCTATGGAAGCGACCACTTTACAATTATGTTAAACTCAACGAAACAAGATGTATGCTTGCCACGATCTCTTCCATGGAACATCGACTGGGCCAACTGCGAACTGTTCCGAGAGCTGATACACTTAGGCCGTGATGACATTGTTGCTTTTAACGTAGACGACGCCGTAACATATCTAACCGGTTTTATTATTGACGCTGCTACGAAATGTATTGAACAAACTAACGGACTGGTTAAGAAGCGCAGCATTCCTTGGTGGAACCAAGAATGTCGGAAAGCGCGCAAAAATCAAAACAAAGGTTGGGAATTGCTCCGCGATTCTCCTACTGCCGAAAACCTTAATAATTTCAAACACGTTAAATCGCAAGGCAGGACACGCCGACGTGCATAGAGAGAGAGTTGGGAGAGGTACATTTCTGGTATAAATTCTTACACGGACGAGACAGAAGTATGGAATGGGGTGAATAAATTAAAGGGTCGTGAGACAAACCCGCCGCGCTTAGTTAGTACCCAAGGTGATGGCCTGGAAGAACAGGCAGATTGTCTGGGCGAACACTTTGAATATGTCTCCAGTGTATCTCATTACACACAAACATTCCTGAGGTTCAAAGAGCGCGCAGAGCGACAGCTCCTCCATCGGAAATGCACCCGAAATGAAGATTACACACGGCGGTTTAGTTCAGCTGAACTTAAAACTTCTCTTGCTTGTTGCAACAGCTCGGCACCAGGTGCTGACCGTATCATGTGTGAAATGATCAAGCACTGACGCCCTGAAACACAAAGGAGACTATTCTCTCTTTTTAATGTCATGTGGGCTGCTGGGTACATTACAGCTTCTTGGAAAGAAGCTACAGTAATCCTCGTACTTAAACAAAGCATTTCCGCTAAGGGCGTCCGCGGCAGCATATTGAGTACTATCGAAAGCTACCTTTCTAACCGCACCTTTCGTGGAAGGGTGGGCCAGACCTTGTCGAGGTCTTTCACCTAGGAAACTCGTGTCCCGCAAGGCGGTGGGCTTAGCTGCACACTGTTAATTGTTAAAATGAACTCTCTACGGACGGCTATCCCTCGAACAATGTTCTACTCTGTATATGTAGATGATGTGCAGATTGTATTTAAATCGTGTAACATTGCTGTCTCCCAACTACATGTCCCGCATGGCTTAAATAAAGTGGCTAAATGGGCTGATGAAAACGGTTTTAGGTTGAGCCCACAGAAAAGCACATGCGTCATTTTCACTAATAAGAGAGGAATAGTACCAGACCATGCTATTAAGCTCTCTGGTACCAAATTACCTGTAAGCGTAGAGCTAAAGTTTCTCGGCATCATATTGGACCAGAAACTCACATTTATTTAGCACATCAAATACTTGAAGGTTAAGTGCCTGAAAACAACGAACTTAATGAAGCTGCTGTCGCGTACAACATGGGGCAGTGACAGGAAATGCATTTTGAACTTGTATAGGTGCTTGTCAGTCTATTGAAAGTTTATCAGTCTGCTGCACCCAGCGCTTTAAAGATTTTAGATCCTGTTGACCATTTAGGAATCCGCCTCGCGACTGGGGCCTTCAGGACAATCCCCGTACAAAGGCTTCATGTAGAAGTAACGTGTGATCACTCCACCTTATGCCAGAGGACTTATGCCAGTTTTACAAATTTCCTGAAAACAAATTCAAACCATACACATCCTCCCTATTCTTCCATAAACGATACCACATTTGCCACACTATTTAATAACCAACCAACAGCGAAGCAGCCATTCTCGCTGCGTGTGAGAAAGCTCGGTGAAGAAATGGGTGCTCCACTACTTGAACATTGTCTAATGCCTCGAGCGAAGCTGCCACCGCCGTTGCAGTGGCAGCTGGTAGAATGTGACACATTGTTTATTGAAGTTACAAAACACGCGCGAGATGCGCACATTCAAATGCACTTTTTAGAACTAAAGTCGAAGTACTCTTGCCCTGAATGTCACACCGACGCATCAAAGTCAGATGCTGGCGTTTCCTATGCGGCAGTCGGCCCGTCCTTCTCGGAATCCGATGTACTTTATCCCCAAACAAGTATCTTTATGGCAGAGGCTTATGCAGTACTATCGGCGGTGAAACACATTGATAGACTGAAACTCCAAAGGCTATAATATTTACCGACTCTTTAAGCGTTGTTCAAGCGTTAATGGTGCCGCAAAACATCAACACCCTGTAATTATCAACCTCAATTCACTGCTCTGTTTATGCATTTAAACAAGTCATAATATGCTGGATGCCTGGGCATTGAGGCATCGAGGGTAATGTTCTTGCCGGCAAATTCGCCACGTCAATAACATCGCACGCTATTATTCCTACAGCTGCTGTCCCTGTGACAGATTTGAAACCTTTCTTGCGTAAGAAACTGCGAAGCCACTGGCAACGCTTGTGGGATGCGGAAACAATAGGTTTCACTTGATTAAGCCACAGTTAGGTTACTGGCCCTCTGCATCAAAAACACGCCGAACTGATGTCCTATTCTGTCGTCTCAGAATAGGACACACATATGGTACTCATAGTTTTTTGCTGACCGGTGATGAACCACCAACCTGTGGTAGATGTGGTGAGAGGCTCACCGTCGTCCAGGTCCTCCTAGAGTGTCAGGCAGCCGAAACTAAGAGAAAAAAACATTTTCCTCTAGCATACCGCTGTCATGTTCCTCTGCATCCCATTGTGTTTCTTGGTGAAGAACCGCTGTTTACCACCAAAGCAGTCCTCGGTTTCTTGAGCGAAGTTGTCCTACATGTTATTAGCCCAATAAATTCGTAGCGCATCCTCTCTCCAGAGGATGCCGCTGTGAGCGTAGTTTGTATAGCACATGCTTCCAGGCCCTTGTGTTTCAAGGACTCTTAAGGCAGTAGTGCTTCTTGCAAATCTTTGCCTCTGACATATTTTAGTATATCATCATTCTTTCGCAATGCATTTTTCATGTCCATAGTACACCTCATTAGTCAATGCCATAATCATATTGCGACGGGGCGTTAAATAGATAAACGAGGGACACGGTTTATATACCGTGACTGTTGACAGCGATGGCCACGATGGCTGAACAGGCGCAGCGTTTCCCCGGCGATCGTCGTCTTCTTCCTTAATGCAAGGAGGCAGCCCGTAACATATCACCGCCCCGGCAGGCTGAGCGGCGTCTCGGCGCAGAGTAATTAGACGAGGAGGCGACGGAAAAGTAAGGCTTCAGTCGGGACACGTGCTGAAGTAGGTGCTGAGTGTAGGTGCTGAGAGATGCTGAGAGTAGGTGCTGAAGAACTGTTCAGTGGGGTGATTTCATAGTTCACGTCACTAAGTTGCCGTAAAACCTTGTAAGGTCCGGTGTAACGCAACAAAAGCTTTTCGGAGAGACCGACGCGATGAGAAGGGGTCCAGAGAAGCACAAGAGATCCCGGAGAAAAGCAGAGGTGCCGGTGGCTGCGGTCATAACGGTCCTTTTGGCATAATTGTGAGTCGGATAGTCGCTCTTGAGCTATCTGACGTGCCAGATGGGCTCGCGCGGCAGCATCGCGGGCGTACTCCGTGGTACGTTGTAGAACAGCAGGTAGGAGCGTGTCAAAAGGCAATGCAGGGTGGTGACAATACGGGTGATAAAATGGCGAAAAACCGGCGGTGTCGTGACGGGAGGAGTTGTACGCAAACGCGACGTATGGCAAAGCGCTTTCCCAATGCAGATGATCGTCAGACACGTACATCGACAGCATATCGGTTAAGGTGCGGTTCAGCCTTTCGGTGAGCCCGTTGGTCTGCGGGTGGTACGCAGTAGTGAGCTTGTGCTCCACAGAACAGGAACGAAGGAGGTCATCGACAACTTTCGACAAGAAGTAGCCTCCTCGGTCTGTGAGAAGTTGCCGAGGAGCACCATGACGAAGCATGACGTCATGAAGAAGGAAATCGGCGACGTCAGTGGCGCAACTAGTCGGTATAGCTCGCGTGATGGCAAAACGCGTAGCGTAGTCGGT
The DNA here is from genome assembly GCF_013339745.2 of Dermacentor silvarum. Classification (NCBI taxonomy): domain Eukaryota; kingdom Metazoa; phylum Arthropoda; class Arachnida; order Ixodida; family Ixodidae; genus Dermacentor; species Dermacentor silvarum. The sequence continues at coordinate 280,169,873 of NC_051154.1, read as the reverse complement.
CCCAACTGCGATCCACTTGTTCCCTGAAGCGGACGTAGGAAATGGACCGAGAAGGTCGAGACCGACGCGGTAGAATGGCTCCTGGGGTATGTGAATAGGATGCAGAAGGCCTGCAGGCAACCCCGAGGGCCGTTTACGTCGCTGATAAAGGTCATACGCAGCAACGTAGCGTCGAAGAGATCGGTACAGACCAGGTCAGAAAAACCAAACCGGCGCCGCACGCGATCGTACGTGCGCGATGCGCCAAGATGGCCAGCGGTCGGAGCATCGTGGAATTCTTGGAGAACAGTAGCATGAAGATGCTTGGGGAGAACAAGCAGAAGCTCTGGGCTGTCTGGAGTGGTACTACGACGGTAAAAAATATCGTCGTGAAGCTCAAACAGGCGAAGCGATGGGTCGGGCTCACGAGAATGGGGGCGGCCAATTATAGATCGTAACGTGTCGTCACTTTGCTATTCAACGCGAATGTTGGCTAGATCTGCAATAGCCATGACGAAGTCACCGGTATCACGTTCGGCGGTGTCGGGAGGGTCGACAGGGCAGCGGGTTAAACAGTCAGTATCTTGGTGCATCCGGCCAGATTTGTAGAGCACGTCAATGGTGTACTGCTGTAGTCGTAACGCCCAGCGGCCAAGCCTTCCTGTAGGATCCTTCAGCGACGACAGCCAGCAAAGGCCATGGTGGTCCGTGACAATGGAAAACATTCGGCCGTACAAATAAGGGCGGAATTTTGTCACAGCCCAGACCAAAGCCAGGCATTCACGCTGAGTTATCGAATAATTCTGCTCCTACGACGAGAGAAGGCGGCTGGCATAGGCAATGATACGGTCCTGGTCGTTCTGGCATTGGGCGAGTACTGCACCTGTGCCCTGGCCACTAGCGTTGGTGCGAACTTCTGTAGGGGCCGACGGGTCATAATGCGCCAAAATGGGTGATGAAGTCAGTAAACTGACCAGAGTGGTGAATGCGGCAGCTCGTGCACGGCCCCAGGAAAAAGAGATGTCCTTCTTGAGTAGGTCAGCAAGCGGCCGGGCAATGTCGGCAAAATTCCTGACTAAGCGGTGGAAGTAGGAGCACAAGCCGACAAAGCTCCGTCCATTGCTGACTGAGCCACCACTTACAGCCCCGAAGGAGAGAATCCATCTTTGGCTCGAAGGTTGCAGGAGCATTGCACAGTCCAAAAGGCATAACCTTGAATTGATAAAGTCCATCTGGTGTGACGAACGCAGTCTTTTCACGGTCCATGGCATCAACGGTAATCTGCCTGTATCCGGAGCGTAGGTCGATGGAGGAAAAGTACGTGGCGCCGTGGAGGCAGTCCAAGGTGTTATCGATTCGGGGCAGGGGGTAGACGTCCTTGCGTGTGATGTTCAAGTGCCGGTAAGCGCCAGCTGCCGTCTTTCTTTTTTACTAGCACCAAAGGGGACGCCCACGGACTGGAGGAAGGTTCGATAACGCCTTTTGTGAGCATTTTGTCAACTTCGCCTTGGATCACACGACGTTCGGCGAGGGAGACACGACAGGGACGGCGGCGGATAGGGCTCGCGTTCCCCGTGTCGATGCGATGTTGGACAACAGACGTTTGGCTCAGAGAACGATCGTCGAAGTCGAAAATGTCGTGCTAAGACTCCAGGAGGCGGCGAAGGTCAGTAGCTTGATCAGAAGGAAGGTCAGCAGGCATCATTCCGACAAAGACATTGCGCGGCGAACTGCTTGTGGTGCAAAGGGAGGATGAACTGGATGGGCTGGGGGGATCCATCGCGCAAATTTCGCATTCTTCGGCAGCAGTGATGGCGGCGAGTAACATGCCTGCCGGAATCAGTTGAGGAGAGGCGCTGAAGTTTAAAATAGGAATGGCGATGAGGTTGCCGGTGGCAGTCACGAGGGTGTTAGGCACGGCGACGTTCTTGGCGAGCAGAATGTATGTTACCGGGGAAAGCACGTAATTGCCATCAGCGACAGGAGGGTTCGAGACCATGGCAATATACATGGTGGCTTGCGGGGGCATGTGCACATAGTCGAGAGAGCAGAGACGGGCCAAAGGCGTGGTTGGGGCATCGGCTAGGTGAGGTATTTCCAGCTGCAGGAGGCCAGTTGCTCAGTCAATTAGGGCCGAATGAGTTGCGAGATAGTCCAGACCAAGTAAAACGTCGTGTGAAAATTGGTCAAGAACGGCAAATAAAACAGTAGTTAGGTGACTGGCGATTGTGACGCGGGCGGTGCACATGCCAAGGATTGTGGCAGTTCCTCCATCGGCTACTCTAACAACATGGGCAACAGCAGGTGTGACCTGCTGTTGCCCATGTTGCCCATGTTAGGCGACGGCGAAGACCAGAGCTCATCACAGAAATAGAAGCCGCGGTGTCGACAAGTGCAGAAATCGTCACGCCATCAACGTCAACGTCCAACCCAGAGCGTCGAGTCGGCAGAGTAACTAGAGGGTTTAGGGGCAGAGTCGTATATGCAGCGTTACCTCAGGACGCTGCATCGTTTAGTTTTCTGGTGTGAAGGAGCCATGGTTGCTCGGCGACAGGGCGCGGCGGGGAGTGGGATACCTATAGATTTTACACAAATTACAACGACTATTTTAGGCCCTTTTACAGCTATGTTACATCTAATGTTTTATCCACACCTCATATCTACTATTCGTATACCACTGACCAGCCATTATCATCGCCTTGGCGCTCTTTGGCCACGTCAGGCCCTTGCGGCAATAAACCACAATCATCATCATCATCCAATATATGACGTCATGCTACTTGGCGCGAAATTTCAATTGCCAAGGCTGGCGTGACGAAAACGGTGGCGTCAAAATCACTGTTACTTACGCTGGAGCATCGCTATTAGGATCTATACCAGCCGGGCCGCGTGTTTCTATTTGCGCCCAAGCCCAGTGCTCGACCGCTGGCGCCGCCATGCGCCGCTCGCGCGTGCCATGTTACTAGGTGGTTTCTTTCGCCGAGGGCGCTCGAACGCCATCATATGGTTAGCGTGAATGCATCTTCTGGAAGCGTATCTGTATGGCGTAGTGCATTCCCATGAGAAAAAAAAAACATGTCGAAAGGTACATTGTCATCAGAGGTCGGCATCAGAAATCGCCCTGTATGGGGGTTGATTTCAAAGTCTTTCTTTAGAGTCCGTTCGAGGATATCCCAAAATAGAATGGCATCTTTGGAGCGAATAAAACAGTGTTCAATTGTCTCTGGCACATCACAAAGACGACAATTAACAGAAGTCACAAATATACCCATTTTCTGTAGCAATGTTTTTACCGGTAAAGTTTCACTATGAAGTTTGTAAGAGAATGTTTTTCAGCATGGGGATATATACATTTTACGAACTCGCTTTAGTACATCGTGGCCTGGCCATTCAATGTATAGTGATCGGTAAAATGGAGGCGGAAATAGCATGGAAATAAATCTTTGTATAACCTTTTACGCGACACAGAGTACAAATATTCAGTGGAAAACCGAACTGTCACGAAACGAACCACCAAATAAACCTCTTGCATGAACCCCAACAAGCATAAAGGCGAAGAAAAATTTGAAGAAACAACTAAATCAGGTAAAGCATCAACAAGTGTGACTTGCATGAAAGACCGAATTATAGGATGCAAAGTATCGCGAAGTACTTCTCATGGGAATGCAGTCTGTGGAAGACGCGAATAATGGACCGCAACGCCGAACCGGTTTTACCTACAAGAGTAAATTTCATCCAGATGACTGTGCGCCTAAAGCATGTTTATGATGGACTTGATGTTCAACCGGACTGGTACCCCATTTTGGTGACGTGCTTAGCCTTACCACCCTTTTAAAGTGGAACAGTGCCTCTTCTGTTTTTCTGTGTGTGACTCATTGTACCCCCCCATTCTATGACTATACACAATTAGTGAATGTTTTATTGGATGACATGTTAATGTCATAAATACCATGAAAAAAATATGTATGGCGTAGTGGTTACGACGCTCGATTTGAGATCGGCGGCACGCGGGTTCGAATCGGGCCTTGTTGGCTAAAAGTTTCTTTTTCTTGGAATCACCATTTTCTTTTTTCCTCTCTGTTTGGCGGTGCGGTCGGTTGTACCCCGGTGCTCCGGCGGAAGCCGCAGTGCCGGGCGCCGACGCGAAGCGGCGTTCGTTGGGGTGTTGCGGACCGCAGCGTGGCAACACCCAAAATAAAAAATACTGCTCCAGCCAGGTACACGTCTACCTTCCTGATAGTGAGATTATATTAGGATCAGCAAAACAGTGATGCGTTTATTTGGGAATACCATCAATCCCTTAACAGCAGTCACAGTTGTGCCTTGTCGCTACCAGCCCAGCGTGTTGTCCCCGTTCTCCGTTCCAACCAAGAAGGATACATAGTTTTATGTATCCTCCTTGGTTCCAACGGCGGCGGCTAGAAACATGGTACGCGCGAGCGGCGCCAGCGGTCGAGCACTGGGCTTGGGCGCAAACAGAAATACGCAGCCGGGCCAGGTAGCATGACGTCATGATCGAAGTGCGTAGGCCTTGTGCTATCTAGGCGGTGTTTGTTTGGATCAGTGCGCGTCTTCCTACTGTTACTGTGTATACTTATTGGCGCAATCCTGGTGTTAACAGCGCAAAACCTTAGACGGGAACACGAGACGAGAAGAAGACACCACGAACGCTGCCTTTTAACAACGTTTCTTTGAAGGAAACACGGCTTCTTATACATTTACCCATAGGAATCACATGTGCCACAGACCCTGGGACACGTGTGATTGGTGTGTGGTTCGGAAGATTATTGAGGCAGCTGAGATTGCTAGACTTCGTGACAAATGTGTTAGCACGCCGTCCTTTTTGCTAATAGATAAAGAACTTGAGCTTTTGCGCGTGAAATCTTTTTTATGAGCGTGCAGAAGTGCGTGTGTCACATGATGTGCAATGACGTGTCTGTGACACGTGTGATTCCTATAGGCAAATGTATAAGAAGCGGTGTTTCCTTCAAAAAAGCATTGTTGAAAGTCAGTACTCACGGTGTCGTCTTTTCGTCTCGTGTTCCCATCTAAGGTTTTTCGCTGGTAACACCAGGTGGGAAAACCAACAAGCTCAACCTGCGGCTGTAGCTTCGTATTGACCACAGAAGTCAGAGACCAGAGATGTTCAGGAGCGCCCAAGTCAAGATTATAATTTTTCATAAATCGCCTGGTTTTCAACAGTTACACCTTTTACTTCTGTCGGAGAAAAGGGATGGGGAGGCAGCATAGACAGCTTTTAATTCAGTCTAAGAAAGGCTGCTAAACTCCAACTAACTACTGAGGCAGTAGATTCGCCGCACTGCCTAACGGTGCTTGTAGCTCACATACGTGACAGAAGCATCCGAATGTGGGGGTCTATTTTTGTAATTCGTTACGAGGGGCTTTTATCCCGGCGGTAGTGAAATGCCGGGACGACCCGCGGCGAAGGTGAAGTAGTGAGCTTCAAGCACTCCGTCGCACGTAAAAAAAGGCGGAAGAGAAGCAATCAGGTGAAAGACTCGGTCTTTTCACTCCGAGTACCACTCGGCCGCATGACACGAAGTGCCAGAATGAGATCCCATCCAAAACAGCCAGTGGTTGTTTGGAGGGTCCCTCTGGCATGGGATTGCGAGATATGGTAAAGAGAAGTTTATTTCAAACAGACATTCATGAAATACATGTGCACTTGGATTGTGCAATCACTGTGCACAGGAAAACAAACACTAGCGGCACTGGCACATCCCTTACGAAAATGTCAGATATGGCCCTTATATGTTTTATATATGGCCATATTTGGACATATAAGTGCCCATATAAGGCCTTATACTGCCATATAAGGATCCATGTAAGGACTTATACTGCCATATAAGGGTGCAGATACGGCCTTATACTGCCACATAAGGGTCCAGATATGGCCTTATACTGCCATATAATGGTCCAGATATGGCCTAGTACTACCATATATGACTGCAAGTAAGGCTTTATAACGTCATATAAGGGTACAAATAGGCGTTCTACTGTCATATATGGCTGCAAGTAAGCGCCTTATATTGCCATATAAGGATTTAAAAGTATACCTAAATTGTAGTTGTAACCCCCCTCCCCCTCCACTCACGCGTCGAGCCCCACCAGTCCAACGTGCACCTTCAGCGCTCTGTGCACACTGTCATTAGCATTCAGGAGATGGCCTGAGGTCGAATTTTCCGGATTAACAAAAACACTCTATCACCTACTGTCTTCTATTTACTCATTCACTCTTAAATTACTTTGAGTAAAACGCTGAAGAAATAAACATTGTCATCATCCTTATATATTAAAATTATAATTATTATAATTATTATTTATTATTATAATTATGTTTTGTATTATAGTTATTAGGCTTTTGAGTTGCTGTTGGGTTCCTCTGGCTAAAGCAAGGTAATTACATATTATGTAAAGTGTTTGCTTCCCCCCCCCCACACACAAATGTACCCCCCCCCCTGGCAGAGATCCTGGGTGCGCTACTGCCGTCTAGTATGGGTTATTAGCACCGCGCCTGCCGGACCGCATGGCCTTATTTACGAGATGTAGCTATAGTGCACGTAACAAATGCGATGCTTTGCACTGCAGCTATAGGCAAAGCATCTCGATCGAAATGAATGTGCTTGCACCGAGCAGGTAGTAACGAGTTGAAGTGAATTTTATCGCAGAAACACACACAATCAACTCATCGTTTTGCACGTTGGCTCACAACCACACCCGATGAATATGTCTACTTTTTGAGAGAGAACATGAACATATACTTTTGCAATTATATATACCGGCCTATGGAAAGCAGCCTGGGAATATTAAAGCATGAGTTAGGAAACCTGCTGCACGAATTCCTATTCGTTATATCAGCTAGCACAAACAAAAAGTTTGCTACATCAGTCAATCTAGATACTTTATTCAAGCCCCATTAAATGAAATACTGCCAAAAATTACCACCAAGCTAAAGTTTTGACACATTCAGTGAAATCCAAACCGAAACCAAACGTGGAATGGCCAATGCAATGTATCGCTTGGCAACATTGGTAAGCTTGCTGCGCCGGCAGCACATGGACGGCAGCTGTCAGATACCGAGGCCTGTTTTCGTGTGTAATTTTCGTTCGTGCATCCGTGTTAACGCAATGTTCTCCGCGGTTTGTGTGTTATTCGTGAACGCAATCGGCACGTGTCCTCATCAACGCAGTTTAACGCGACCGTAAGTAAAGGGAAGCAGCGGGCGCCTTCACCGGCGCGGCCCTCGGCGATCGCTTTGTTTGTATGTGTCGCGCGCACGGTTCAACTTTTGAATACCGTGGCTGCGCGTTGTCGCAGTGCAGTGATGATTATATGCCAGTGCTCATCGTGAAACTGCACAAACCGCGTCACTGCTGATGGAACTGCCACGTACGTAGACGGCGGCGCCCGAGAAGGCCTTTTCTGAAGAGAATGCGTGCCTGGCGATTGTCACTTGCAGTCGCAACTTTTACAAAGGTACGTACAATCCCCCCCCCCCTCTTGCTATGTGCTATTAGCATAATTTTGAAGCAGTGCGTGTTGCGATACCGCGTAAAGTATAAACCGCATTCACGCAATCTTGCGCGCGACAAGAAGCGACGCGATGGAGATGGCTGTCGCGTTCGTTCGTCGCCTACAAGTCGTACAGCATGCAAGCGACGAGACGAGCGACGTCTCCCCGGTGTTGCCTTTATGAGGGCAGCAAATACTCGCCGAAACTGGCGTGACGCTTGCTTTATTAATTTAACGGGTTTTAGTGTAAAGAGCAGCATAAATATTTCTAACGATTTCACTACGTTATTATCCTTGCACGTATCAAAATCTAGTCGTTTGCTCGTTCCGTGCGACAATCGGTAGTACTTGACTGATGTATATCCAGTTCCGGCTTCGCGCTATTGGCTAGTCGCTCATAGCACTTCCGGGCGACGAGCGACGTATTCTAAATTTCTAGAACCGAGCGATTGAGCGAAAAGACCAAGCGATCTGTTCGCGCGACGGCCCGTTTCGTCGCTCGTCGCCGTTGCGCACAAAATCGCGTGAATGCGGTTTGGGCTTAAAACACAAGCGGGCGAATCCGCTCCTTCAGTTTCGTCTACAGTCCCTATTATTGTTATGTTTGCCTTGGAGTTCGTGGCGTATGTACATCGGACCCTGTCAACCCAATTACAAGTACGAATGATCTACTAGCACAGAGGCTGACTGTCATATTAATTTGATTGAAGGTCTGCGTTATTCGATCGATCGTCCTTGTTTCGAGTCATGCTATGCTACACGCTATGAAATATCTTGTATTATTTTATGTGTTTGAATTCAGCGTTGTAGTTTTGGAGCTAGATGTAGCTATATCATTTGCATTTATTTCACTGTGGTGTGCGCGGCACCTTGTAATAGTCTTTGCAGAGACGGAGTGTACCTGGCTGGCTGCTAGGCGATTCGTCTAGCCGAATTTTAACCAACTTCGTTTATATTAGTGGGCTTTGTCATGCTGGCGGACCTCCAAATCACCCTGGTGACATTACTAAATGCAATTATTAATTATCAACTTTCGTTATTACTATTTGCTGCTGTTGCTGATGCCGCTAGCTAGAGAGCTGTCCAGCACAGCTTCCTTGTCAGTATTTTTAGGTGGCCTCAACTATGCGGTACTTTCATATGAAAGGCTATACAAATGTTTACACAGCATAGCTGCGGCTGTTTGCATCATGAGTTTTTTTTTTCTTCTCTAGTGGATATAACTGCTATGCGTAAAATTTGCCAACAGTCATTCTTAGCAGTGAAGGAACTTTTACGCCGTTGCTTGCATTGAACTGTAAGATTACTACAACATTCCCAAAATGAGAGAGATTGTCACTGATAAAGGGTTAAATTGTTTTCATGTGATGTCGGCTGCATAGATGTGCAGCAATGAACTGATCTAGGGCAAAGTTCAAACGACAAGGAAAACGTTCTAATGCAGTGTCTTTCCTCAGTGAGCTAAGCAAATGGGATGTGCCAAACCGGCAAGGTGTACGAAGATTTAGCTGCAGAGACAGTTGGAGCAGTCAATAGGGAGAACACAAATGGAGATCCTTTTCTCTCTGGATGTATAGCTCACTGGAGTGCAGACTGATTTTCAATATGTATACTAGGCTCTTCGATTGGCCACCCCGGACTGCCCAGGGCTGTCCAAGAAGCGTGTGCACCAATGCTTATCGTTAGTACACAACACCTTGGTCAGTCTGGGACAACTTATTGAAGAAACCGTGTTCACCTTGATTTGTTTTCTGTATTGACTGAAATTATAGCTGTGTGATTTATTATTTAACTGACAAGTGCTCGTATCATAGAGATGCCGGCATGCATGCAGGTTTTTCTTTTATGTGGCGTATCCTTCTGGTATAAGTGAGTAAAACGCAAGATCCAGGAAGCTAGATTCATGGATATCTCAACTTGTTCGGGACTTACATGGATGTGTTTATAGGCTAAATTATTATTTATCATCATCAATCTATCATCGGGACTAAGAAATTGCACGAACTCTTACCAGTAGATTATTATCAAGCATGTTCGTGTGCATTGGCTCCACTTTGATACCAGCCAACATTTTTCTGGTTTTGCAGCAATTTTGTGGCATGGGGGGGGGGCATTATGTTTTTTTAATTTTGTGATTTGCTCTTACCTTCTTTACACTGCGTTCAGTGGAACTCGTTGAAGTTCTGCATTCCCGATTCACACACTGGCGTGAAAAATTTGCCCGATTACACTTAGCCCCTTCAGTGACGAAGTATGATTGACTGTCGATAAATGTATGAAATTTACATAAATATATGCCAAGGTGCTGCAGACTCCATTAAGAGCAAGTCAAGATGGTAGAATGACTGCATATTATGATGATTCACCATAATTACAGAGTGATTAAGTATCTCATTGTTGTGCACGCTGTAATGATAGGTCTCTTCATAAAAAATTACTGAATAACTAGTGTGTTACCTGCACAAGTTAATTATTGGTTGCAAGCTTTACTAGAAAGAAGAAAATTATTTTGCAATTGCTACAGAAATGTCCCACATCACACCTTCCGTCAAACACTGTAGTGCCTTCTCCAAAGCTGTCTTCGGTAGCGATACATTTCCCTCAGAAGTGAAATGAAGGTACTTGAGGTAACCATAATGTTTAATTTACCCTAAGATTACTTTTTGTGGTCATTTCCTTGACACAGCTGCACAGAAATGGCAAAAATAAGTTGTGCACACAATTATGTACACCGTGAGTGAAGGGAGTATCAATATGAGCTCCAGAGTGTGAGGATTTATTTACAGGAAAGGCAAATGGCTCAGCCTGAGCCAGTGTGCTCTCACCTGCTTTTCTGTTCACATGAGTTGGTAACTGTTATAATAGGGCTGACTCCATTTGTCGAAACCAATTTTTTTTCTCGATATATGTGTTCGTGTAGTATTTGAGCCCACTTAATGGTAAAATCATGACAGCAGAAGCTTTCCTTGTTTTTGTTTTACCAATTTGTTAGCATGGCAGCACATACTGTGCGGTTTATTCTATTATCGAGCCATGCTTTGTACTCGTAGAGTATACAACAGCTCTGCAAGAGTTTGGAAAATGTAATGAAACAGGGAAACTGCCTTTTAGCGTTTATGCACGTGGACATTTTAAGTTTGTCGCTTCATCTGTCAACTTAGATCCTTCATTTGTCATAGCACTAATACATGGGTACAACACAACAATATAGGCAAGCTTTCAATTTAACAGAAATTTTCATGGTTCTATTGAAATATTGTGTGAAATGTTGCCACTATACCACAACTTTAGTGAGGTTAGATTTCATTTTGACATTCTTGTCCATGTGCTAAATTCTCTTTTGGACAGCTTTTTTTCACATCCTGCAAGCACAACTTCAGCAATGCGTAACCTTTATCTGCATGGCAGACAGGTCAGGACTTAGTGGCATTGTTCTTTGACGTAGTGAATGTTATGTAAGGAATTAGGAACCAGCATTGAGTAGCACTTTGCAGCGCTACTTAACCATTCCCATGTCTAGTGGCAGCCACCAAGTGACATTTTTCCACTGATTCATGTAATCATTATGGCATGCATCCTGTTTTAGGTAGCTCTTTGAACTAGTGCATACAGCCTTCTGCTATCACGTAGCTGCAGCAATAGTATTGAGTTCATGGAATGACTGGGAGCACTCGGTTCTTTACCATCACATTTCAGTGCATATGGCATCACGTGTACTGATCACAAAGACCTCTAGAGAACAACACCTAACTTGATAACCTACACAGTGCACTTGAGCTTCATATATCATATAAGCTGCACGCCTATTTGCATTACTCTGCAGAGACATGCAGTCAGCAACACGGATGACTGCAGTTACATGTGTCTTAAATGAATATTCACCTAATGCACATGTCACTTCAACTGTCTTGCACTGTTCTACACAAGTCGGCTTGCATATGTGATGCTGCTAGCTAATATCTGGTAATAATAATAATCCTTGTTTTCTCAGTGGCAGCTGGCCTCCATGGGGCGGTGCAGACAGGGGACTGTCATTGCTGGAGCACCTCCTGGCTATCCACAGGAAATGGAAAAAACATGGTAAATTCAAACCCCCTCTGGTTCTCATTTTCATGTTTCCATAAGTGTGTGTGTGTTCATCACCCTGAAGTTACTTAAATTTGCAAACGAAGCCATATAAAGTATACTCATGGTCTCACGTAGTGCATTATTAAACATAAAAGTACAAAATCACGCAGCTTAAGAACCTCAAAGATAATTTGTAGCAGATCAGTCACTGCAGAGGTCAGGATATGTATTGTCGATGCTCGCAGACAATAGAATTGCAGACTTGTTCATCATTAAAAGCAATTATACATTTAGGGTATGAACATTTGGTAATGGTTTGAGTGAATGCTAGAGACGACTGCATGAATATGCCACCCCTAAAGTAATGCCCTGACAGAGGCCCTTAAAGATGAAACAAATGACGATAAGAAGCTTGGTAACAGATTTGTGCAACGAGCGAATTGTAGCACGCACAGGGAAAAATACACGAGAAGGCACAAAGAATACACACACGTAGCACTTCATTGTGCCTTCTCATATCTTTGTTCCCTGTTCGCGCTACAGCTCGCTCATTTCAACATGAACAACCAACAAGCCCACATCGCCACTCAGATTTGTGCAGTTTTTGTCGAGTCATATTTGGGTAAAGTACCACAGACTATATTTGAAGTTAAATAAGTTATATTTCCTTGTTTAATTGGCCAACACTGTACTTAGGCTCTGGGTATATTTTGGCCAGGTATGTATATGTCAGTGCTACGTTTATTAGATTATGTTTAGAGTGAGTTTAAGTCATAATTATAGAAATTAATACTTGTGATCATGATATTCTTGCCATAAGTTTATGCAAGGGACATGTAAATTTGGTCTTCATATAAGCAACAACAAATGGAAAGTTGCTGACGATTTTATAGGCATTGAAGATGTCAACATGTTAGCTTATTTGGATGCTTTTGTGTTGTCATGTGGCCTATATCATACGGGATGGAATTGATGGCCAAAATTGTGGACATTTTAACCTCCCAAAGGCCAACATCATATCTTTGATATGCTGAGCTTGATGCCTGAAAATGCTCATTTACTGATGATAAACATAATGTGCAATGCACTGTAGCATTTCTGACATGCTGCAACAGTTTCAGTTGTAGATAGCTCAGCAAACTAATGAGTAATGAGTTACTCTTAGGTTATATATAACTAAAAGAAAATTTAGTTTTTCTTTTGTTTATATATTCATTGGGGGTGATTGTATGAGAAAGAAAGGTGATCAGGTTCTATTCTTCCTTCATATAGAATTGTGTCTGCTTTCCGAACTTTAGGAAAGATGTTCAATTTGTCAGACACTGCCTGCATAACACCACCTCCATAAATAGGAAGAACTGATGTTCATCCGTGATACTCTAAGAACACTGCGATGAATCATAGGTGCACATATAAAAGTAATCACAAGAAGGGCAATGCATAGCAAGCATCTGCATCTAGATCGAGATAGTTAAATTTTGGATTAAGGTGAAACATTGCAGAAGAGCTGCATGCTGTACATGATATGCAGGCTAAATCATTGAAGGTTGATTCATTGAAGGCATTATAAAAATAATGTTTTGCTATTTTCTAATAGCAGCCGGAGTAATTGCTATGAAAGAGAAATAAAATTTTTAAGGAATAAAATAATTAGCTAGTGTCTAGTACAGAACTTACAGAAATGAAATTACTGAGTGCAAATGTATGGAATAAGTTGTTTCACTTGGAGAGTGCTGCACAGGTCATGGGGCCACTAGAAAATTGTGAGGATATAAGGGAAGAGCGAAAGCATGTGCAGTGAAAATATGGGCGAAAGTGTCTGTAAAGGAGCGAAATCGATTTTAAGACTCTTACTGTAAGCCGATGAATAGGGATTTCAAGGTGGAGGATTGCAAAGGTATAGCTGAATCTCTCTATGAGCCATTGTGACACACATGAACAATTTCCGTAGAAAATGAGAATCTATTTAAGCACGTTACTGAGAGCATAATCACTGGAAAATGGTAGAGCAGAGATCGGTTTGCGTAAACACGGGTTTGGCGCTTACTTTCAACTGCAGTTTACTGAAGAAATGTGATATTTATAAGTACTGAACAAGACCATCATGGGGCATCACATTAATGATAAAGCAACCAAATATTGGAGTCACCAGGACCCCCTAATACAACCACATCATAGCCATGTGCCATGACAGATTGGTACGGCCTAGTATACCAGAGGTGATAAGAGACAATCCAGATTATCGCACAGCATGACGCTTGCCTCTAAAAATATGTGAAGGTAGGTTGAAGCATGTGCGCTGGCCCAGCAAATAATAACCTAAAAAACAAGACTTAAAAAGCAGATGCTGCATCTATAATGATTACTCGGAAGGAGTACATAGCAGATCAAAAAACGAGAAAGCAAAACCAACCAAGTAAGTTGGTTTTCTGAAGGCACTTCAGGTCTTTATTTGCCACTGCACTGCGTCCAGCAGCATCTGAGGCAACAGAATTGGTCGAGCTTTTTTTGCGATCTTGTGCATCAGGCTCGCTCGTTCACATGGGCACAAAACAAATCCATCTGCCTGCCTTGAGTGTCGGTGGCATATTCTTACCTTGATACCCTGAATCAAGTTTACCAATTCAGTTTTTCGAACTTTCTGCTGCTTCTCAACCTGTGTGCATTCATTGGTTTGCCTCAAAACTGCAACACCAGTGCTTGTTTTGAGACCATATTCACCCGTTTGACAAGTTTGGTGATAGATCTGACTCCAATTTGTCTTCCACAGTGATGGCATTGTCTTGAATGCCAAGTTGTTGCAGGAGGCCCTTCAGCTACTTACGCAGAACAGCGTGTCTAGGATGGCAGTGTCAGCATTATAATTGCTTGCGATAACATTTGCAGCACCTGTAGCACTCATCACGGCAGGGTATACGGCTTTCGTCCATGGGTCAATGGCATCCTGTATTATGCGCTGCATGGCAATCTAGCCAATTGATAACTTGCATGCTTTTCATTGTAATCGTTAGGGGCTTAGCTGCAGCCTTACTAGCCACTGTGGGAGGAGGTTGCTTTTTTCGTACCTTATTTGGGGACGGAGCATTGGGTAGTTCTCAAAAAAGTTCATTTTTGAGGCAACACAATTAAAGTGTTAGTTACATTCTGCATCAGTGACGCACACACAAGCATGCTGTTTGTTGTTGGGTATCAGGGAAGAGTTCTTTAGTATCTTTCTGTTTAACTTAGTACTAAGTTTAGTGCTAGTAGTAGAAATATGTGATAGTACATTTAGTCCATACATAGCTTCATACATCTCGATCAGAATCTGAGCAGGGCTCGCTAAAGTAACCGACTCTGAGCAAGCTTTATTGTATATCTTCTCTTCATCTTGTAGGCATCAGCGTGCTACAGTCAAATTCAAACTTGCGAAACTAAAAAGCAAAAAGAAAGGGAACTGTTTCCTCATGCATACCGCCGCAAACAGCGTGCGTCACTGTTACTGAATATTAGCAACAATGCTTCTTTCCCATTGTTGCTTAATAGTGAGAAACTTTCTTGTGAACTACTTGGTGCTGTAGCCTCAAAAAAATTCAAACTTGCTCCTAATGCATTTAGTAAAGCCCTCAACACACACAAGGAAAAGTTCCTATCCTAATAATTATCCAGTAGGCTCCTTGAAGACAAGGGCTTAATAATAATAATATGGGATACTGTTGGAGCTGTAGACGCTCATCTTATTCCATTACGCCTCCATAAATTTTTCTGTTAAGTACATGGCAGTCACTTACAGCAACATTGGCACTCCCATGTTAGTCATTCTGTGCTATATACACAATGCCAGGTGCTGTAATAGGTCGACAATGAAAATAACAGTCATGGGTACAGCTAAAGCGATTAGAATGTTTAAAGCAGTTAAAAAACAAATGCAGACTGAGGGGCAGAGAAATGAAGAGAGTGCAAGCACTCCTTTGTCTGCGTTTGCCCATGCCGCTTTCAACATTTCAACCATGAATACATAACAGCTTGCCCAATTTTTGGTTCTCTTGGATGCTAAAGCGGTCTCAGATCCTCATGACTAACCATTTCAACTGGATGAATCTACCGCAGTAGTGGTATAGCAGTAGAGCATCCGCCTCGTATGTGGGAGGTACTGAGTTCAAATCCCCGTGCCGCCAGAAAACCTCCGTTTCTTTCTGATGGGTAGAGATGTCCCTTGGCCTGGTGCTCGGCTTCTTGTGAGGGTTCACATCTTGAAAGAGATTTCATGCGTGCTCTCTGGGCACTTATTGTCCAACGACAGATGGCCTTGTTGAAGAGCATCAGCCTCGGCTGCCTTGAGGCAAGTGCAGCCGCTAGGTACCTACCGGTGAAATAGGTACAAGCATGCTCCCGGTCTGGTGTGATGGATAGTTGTTTGGCACGTATGTCTGTGTGCAGTCAAGCAGTAATGAACGTCAGAGACGCGCGAACCGATGTGAACCAAAATTTAAGATGATAAGACTGTAACAAGACAAGCACTAAACACAGAATACATATCAAAGGTCCCTAAAACAAACACGTCTACACTAAGTCCTACGCGCAGCGTTCAAGAAAAGAGCAAGTACGTCTCATGGCTACATTCCTGATGGTGTCGTCGATCAGTGGTAGATCGTCTAGCTGTCGCGACGATTTCCGTTGGAGGCGACCCAAGGCATGATGACCCTCGTGGAAGGCCAGCCAAGGCAGGGTGACGGCAATGGTCATCAGATGAGGCAGGCGACGGCTGCATTACCGTGGCCCGAGGACTCGAACGGCTGTCGGGCGGGTTGCTTCCACCGCCACAACCTCACATGCCACCTCGAGCAAGAGGCGGCTTCAAAGCAAAGGCCTCGGTTAGGCCTCACCCCGGACACAGCCTAAAGATGCTCCAACAGGCGGCTACGAGCAGGCTACAGCCAGGCCTGCTCCAAACGGCGTCACGCCAGGCGCCACTCTGCGTCTGCACCGACAGGCAGGCGCGTTGTCCTCAGGGCTGCCTCAGGTACCACGGCAGGAGCTCCCGAAACAGCGCACTGGTCCTGCGTCTTCTAAGTTGCTAGCCCCCTCTGCCCATTTGGCACCCACCTCTCTTCTTCCTTCTCTATTGTTTCTTTTCTGAACACTGCCAAGCACGCAATCTGCGCCTGGCTCGCCTTCTGTTTCTTCTTCCTTCATTCACAGTCCTCAAGAGTTTTCAAGCAGTCCACACACATAAACAACACTCATAAGGTCCTTGCACTGCACCTGGTGCTTGGCCATTATGGGACCTCAGCGCTTCGAAAGGGAATTTGGGGCACCACATGGGAAATTGCCACTATTGGGAATGGCCCAGACCTACTTCTTTTTGTGCTCATGAGGGTTTTGACTGGTATTTAGAGCACAGGCTCCTCTCCCTGAAGAAAGCCGAACGCCATGCTGGGGTACACTTGTGTCCATTTGAATCAGTGGGCGCCGTGCGGTGGTAGAAATTGAACCTACGACTTCCTGCGGCCGAGGAGGGCAATCTACAACAAGGGCAATCAAACAAATGCACTCTACATGTGAAGTAGCGGGAGCCATTTTGACAAGACAAACTGAGCTGATGCACTCACCAAAGTAGCAGGGCAAAAAATTCTCTTGGGAAAGTTTCACCCACTGGAGACAGGCAGGTAATTGTGTTGTGACCCTATGTGAATGAGTAGGCCAATAGTAAAAGGTCGCTTGAAAGCTCGGCTATATGTTTGCCTCAGGCGCTGCCGGACACAGCGCAACGAAATTAGAAGCCTGAAGTACCTTTCTACTGCTTGGTAAGTTTGCCCATCAGTAAATGGCTTCGTGCAAGCAGTCCCTGTTCTGGCCTCTTGCTTCAGCTCATACATCCCCCCAGACAACTTGCTGAAGTAGGCTCAATCACAAAAACTTGGATACATCACAGGATGCATTCATGCTGCAGTTATGCTAATGTCACATGGCGCTCAAGTTTGAAGCTGGCCACCCACATTCCCTCTAAAGTATTATTGAAATCCATTCTATTGTCGATTTGCCATTAATATTTGGTCAGAGGTACCAATGTATTTAAACAAATTTAACATTATCATGACTTCAGCTGTGAAAACTTTTCAGTATATGTGAAAACTTCCTTGTGGTTACAGCATTTATAAAATATTGTGGACAGGTACATGAATATTTAGCTCATGTATGATGCTACATAAACACTTTATGAAAGCATCTAGGGCTGGGATAGTGTAATTATTCTATTGGGAATTGTCTTGTGCGTTGTAAGGGTAGCATTCTGCCTACATGATCATGATTGGCTGGCTATGTGCAGTGGATCATAAGAATGGAATATAGAAATGAAGGGAAAGGAATCACTACAGTATACCAGTCCTGCTGATACTTTGCAGCATACTTCTTGTGGAACGAGCATACGCACTAGGTATTTTTTATGCATTTGTTTATTCCTATTTTAAACACTTAAGAAAATGACACAAAGTGGAAGGCTATGTTATATGCAGGGTAAAATCTTAAGTTAATTTCCACAGCCACCTAGTTCAGCCTAATCTACGGCACACTAAGATTGTGTCGAAAAGCCAGCTACCAAAGAATCAAACAAAGGTGTAACTTACAAGAATGGACAAGTCTTATTTTCGAACCTTGAAAACATACATTTCAAATAAGAATTTAAGCTTAAGAAATCTGCACTTCTGGCTGGCCCTCCAGTTTCTTAAACTTCAGTAGTGTCGTCCCATAGTAGGTGGTCCTCAGTGGTGTCAGTTGAGCTTCAGATGCCAGTTCTCTTGAAGCTTTTGATGACAGTGTCATCAGAAATCATGTTCTGTGCCTCTAGGACCAATGGACACAACAGTTCCACTGGCAGCCTTCTAAACTTGCCTCCCGGTGCCAGGGAATGATCACAAATACTGAAAGTCTGTGATTCTTTGTATGTAGAAGGCAGCTGCTGACATGTTCTCATGAAGCCCATGCCGCCACATGAAGCACATCATCCAGTTGCTGCTTGCGTTGAAGTTTGTAGTTGGAATGCCCTGCTTCCTTGTAAGTCGGCGAGCGTCCTTCTGTATCATTTAAATTTACACAGCACACTCATGAAGCCCATGCCGCCACATGAAGCACATCATCCAGTCGCTGCTTGCATTGAAGTTTGTAGTTGGAATGCCCTGCTTCCTTGTAAGTCGGCGAGCCTCCTTCTGTATCATTTAAATTTACACAGAACAGCTGTCCAGAGGCTTCTGAGCTATAAAGCACTGCTACTTCAACTTGCGAGTAAAAATCAGTCTTGGGTCAGCGGAAATTCCTGCTTGCCTTGCTGGTAGCATTCAGCTTTTCATGCGGCCATCTCTAACGGCAGATGTGTACTTTGCTGACGCCGAAGTACCTTCTGAATTAACGACTGCCATTCTACAAAGCATGTTGAAATGCTTTGAGCTTGAAGTGGGTGCTGTAGCTAGCTTGCGACCTTATGTGGCACGCTAGCAGTCTGATCACTCCATGCATGCGCGGCATGACCTGTCTAGACTGACAAAAAAAGGGAAAAATACTAGCTTTGTGCATATAGCACTAGATAGCTCCAGTGCTGGTACTGCCACTGGCATCCGCAGCTGGCCATTATCATCAGTCGAAGTCAAAACCAGGCCACCGGTTGCAGTGTTGAGTTGTAAGTGTGGTCATTGTGTGGGAGGGGGAAAAATATGTGAATTTTCATAATGTGCAAACTTACGGTGTGTACTATTATTAATTAACCAAGCAGGTATGCAGTAAGGCCTATGTTGGGATTATTGCTGCTATTCAATAGGAATCTGTGTAATGAAAACAGCTTGGTGTGCCTGGCCTACAATTACTTGAAAATATGCATTTGCTTCCAATTGGCCCTTCACCAGCCACAAAGCTGGCTTCAAAACAGTCATAATATTACTTGTGCTGCTTTCACCACTTGTTAGTCTTTTAATGTTTATGCTCAATTCCTCATTTCTCAGTGTATTAATCAACACAACAAGTATTGTACTTAGTCTTCTGTCGTATGGCAATAATGGTTCATTTGTTTGTGCAGCTGTTTTCACAACGCGGACGACACCGTGTCAAAGGAAGTTATGGAAAAGAGACTGAAAGCAGTGCACTGGTACCCCTTGCAGCAATTGGGTAATGTGCTGTAGTAGTGAACTTTGCAATAAAGTTTTATCTCTGTTCATATTGCTTTCAGATGTTATAAATGTGATTTCCACATCACACACATACCATGACCTGAAGTTTTGGATGGAATGGTGAGCATATTTATGCAGTGAGCCATCTTAAGTGCCGACTGGCATACTCTAGTGTTCAAAGGCACTGAATATATTCTAATTAAGACTGTAATGCAATCACAGTCAGAATTCATCAATTCAATAAACAATACACATTTGAACAGTGGTCTCCGGTACAATGGCATACCGACAAACAGTAGAATAGGTAGTAGACAGGTAGTAGACTTGTAGGCTTGTAGACCTGTAAACTTGTATGCCGATTGGCTAGTAGACCATCAAGGTCTGAAATTAGGGTTAGCCAACAGACATGTAAGCTGATAGCTGGTTGGAATTTTTTACTGGAGATATTCATATAAAATTCCAGACCCGCCGTAGTGGCTAAGGCGTACGTACGTTGCTCTACTGAACTGAAAGCTCAGGATTGAATCCCGGGCGCGGTGGCATTTCGATGGAAGTGAAATGCACTAGATGCCTGTGTGCCATATGCATTGGGTGCACATTAAAAACCACAGGGAGTTAAAATAATTCGGAATGCCTCGATCACCAGCGTGTGCCTCATCATAAAATTGTGGTTTTGGCATGTAAAAACCCAGATTTTAATTTATTGAATTTCCAAATATGACCATATACAGGATGTTTCAGCGAACTCTTTCAAAAATTCTTAAAGGTTGCTTGTGGCAGGTAGCACAATTCTAGTTCATGAGCTGGTCTACTCGAAGAGGCGGACGTTACTTCCACAAGAAATTGAAATGCATAATCGAATATTTAACAGAAATTTACTAATTAAGTTTTTAACTAATTACCTGATGGCTCATATTGCAATTTACAAATTGTAGCCTTGGAGTTCGCCAGGCGGATCCACTTGGAACAAATTCTTGGGATGACACCAGTTTCGAGATATAAATTCCCGAACTTTGCGGAGAAACGCATTGGCGTTCCAATTAGTTTCTTAACAAATCGTTGCTTTATGCATTGAAGCACCAAATTAACTGGAACGCCAATGCATTTCTCCGCAAAGTTCGCGAATTAATATCCCGAAACTGGTGTCATCCCGAGAATTCGTTCCAAGTGGATCGCCTTGCGAACTCCCCGGCTTCAATTTGTAAATTGCAATATGGGCCATCAGGTAATTAGTTAAAAACTGAATTAGTGAATTTTTGTTGATTATAGTCGATTATGCATTTCAATTTTTTGTGCAAGTAATGTCCGCCTCTTCGAGTAGGCCAGCTCATTAACTAGAATTCGGTTATCTGCCACAGGCCACCTTAAATAAATTTTGAAATTGTTCGCTGAAACACCCTGTATATAAGAGCGCCAAATATGGACATACTAAATCTTTAGAAGTGGCCTTATATAGAAATGTCCCATATATGGGCATATTAAAGATTTGGCAGATATGGCCATATATAGCATATAAGGGTCCCATATATGGACATATTTAAAATTGGGCAGATATGGCCATATATAGCATATAAGGGGGCCATATATGGGGATATTCAAAATTGGGCAGATATGGCCATATATGGCCCTTATATGCCATATATGGCCATATCTGCCCAATTTTTAATATGCCCATATATGGCCTTTTTCATATCAGTCCATATCTGACATTTTCGTAAGGGATACAATCAAAATGGCACATTATGAAAATAAAAAGAACACACTAAGGTGGCATATGGATCTGGCAGGTGCACTGGCCTGCCAGACATTAATGGGCTAGTACGGTAACAACTGCGCAGTGATGCGCCCGTTACGGGGCTTTATGAATATTGTCGACCATTTGTGCAGAAACTGGTCTTCGTTCAGAATGATCCAGTCTGTGCACGCTTGTTCGTACATGAGCTTACGCAAACGGCGTAGCAGCGGATACATTGCTCTATTTGGCTGCCCCTGCATTGCCGCTGATCCTCGTTGACACCACAAAACAACATGGAATGGTGTTCGCGGTTGTTTTCTTGCCTGTATTCGTACACGGAACATCCGCCACAGTAGGAACCAAAATGTTTTTGATACTGTACACTCGAATAAGGCATGCTGCAACGTTTCTTCTTGTCTGCACTGAGGGCAGCGGTCAGTGCGACTTATTCCCCACGCTGCCATGCGGTTCCGCGTTGGCAAGACGCGCCAACCTCGTCTCCATCCGAAGTCGCGAACCTCGGCGGGTACGGCCGACGAAGTCAGGCTGCGCCAGCGGACGCTCCTGCACCTCTGCAGTTCTTCGTATGGCCAATACGATTTCGTTGACGGAACGGGTACCGTGGACCTATCCTTTATGCTAGCGCTCAGAGTCAACATTTGATGGTGTCTTTACCTCGCTCTATGAAAAAAAATTGCCGCGTATCTGCGTGCTTCGCTGCAAATGTCGTCGAAAGACGATAGTCTTCTGCCGGCCGTACTACATGAGTGCTGGTCTGATCCGCGGCCACCCGTGATGCTGTTCTCGTACCATTTCCGTCCTGGCATGATAAATGCAATGGAGGTTTGTTTGAACAGATTTCATTTTACCGCATTATTTCATCAAGCGGCCATTTATGTTTTGCCCTGCCTCAGACAGCGCTTCCCTTATGTTGAATCGGCCGCATCTGGCTGGCATTGATAAAATTGAGGAGGCGCTGCGTGAGACATGGACGCCATCTGGCAATACATCGGGAAACGAGCTTGTGCAGAGGGTTTCCTTCCTCCATGGCAGAGGGCGCTCGTCGGCGCGCAGTCGGGGAACGTCGTTCGTCGGCGCGCATAGCATGGCATTTTCAGCGCAGCTTAAGAAACTAGGGTCTTTAGAGTTACGTATCTATGTATTTTCTATTAAAGGAACACACCTCCTAATTCTTACCTAGTGATGTTGCGCCTCAGATATGCGTAATATTTACTTTGTGATCGATAACGTTCACAAGTATGAACAGCCGTACCAGTTTAAGTAGTGTGGGCGGTAAGCAAGTGGTCCAACTTTGGCCGGGTGACTGAATCGGGTGACAGACAGACAGACCAAATTTTCACCGTTTACGTTCCCCAAGAAAGACTATCGTCTTTAAAAGACGAGGAGTAAGCTCACATGCAAGCGAAAATTAAAAGAAAAGGAAAGAGAAACGCAGCCAACGATGGAATCTTTCGCGGAGCGCACGCGGCGTTGAGCGGCTGGCTGTGATCGCGTGAACCGCGAAATAGTAACAAGCATCTTCGTTCAGGGGGCAGCCGGTTCGTGGTCTATCCCCCACAGTTGGTTTGTGCCATTAAATTAGGCATCACCATCAGCAGCAGCAGCACCATTTATCATACTACAAGAGAGCAGCGGATGAGTACACCAACACATGTCCGTTTTGGGCTGACGTCAATCGATTTTCCTTGCTTCTGAAATCCGAACACATGATGTTAAATTAGCCTTTTCAACGCGACCTCCTCCAGCTGTTCTGAAACGGCTCATTTTCGCTGCCAAGTGCTATGATGCGTTTATGGTAGCTTTAGCTTCAACGTTGCGTGCGTTCAAGAATGCGTTTGTGATAGGAGGTTGTCAGCTAAGTTATCAAGGAAAACTGAAAAGCAAATAAAGATGACGGAAATGGAATCCTACACGTTCCCGAAAACAGCCGATCACCTGCAAAATCCATGGACGAGTGCCGGTATGAAACACCTTTCGTTCCGAACTATGGAACATTGCTCCAGTGATCCGCGAACCTTCCGCCAAGCTTTGACGATTATGTGACATTACTCAACTGGGATCTTCAGCCAATCGCGAGGTGCTACTTAGTGTCTGATACAGTGAGCCAGACCGAAGTTATGCGGATACATAAACTTAGAGGGACATTCGGCACAGCATATCGTTATCATAGTTCAGCGTGGACTCCGGGGCACGGCTTTAGGGCCAGATGGAAGTAGCAGCATTCGATTGCTTATAACTCTGCTCTTACAAGGCGCAGTCAAAATATTGTTGTGGAAATATATGAGCGAGCAAGGACATGTCCTTTATTACGAGAAACGTGCCATAAATTTTGTAGAACGCGTGACCAGGCAAAGTTAAGCTTGACAGCGTTTTTTGCGGCTATATAGTTTGACGTAAACTTATGTGCACTTGAAAGAAAATTTACTGCTGAATAAAACTGGACAGTCTCGGAGGTATTTACAGAGACACAGACGAACAATAATAGACTGAGTTCTATTAGTCATTATTTTTTTAATGACATGTAATTGAAGAATAGGTTCGCGACATCCATGGCTTCAGCTACTCCTGTTCTGAGAACTGAAAGCATGAAAACATTAAGCGCTCAAATATCACAAACATTTCGAAAGCTCCGCGCTTGAGTGAAGGAAGCCACAAAAGAGACTAAAAGGACACTAATAGGGAGACACAAAGTTCCGTAAACACAAAAGAGTTCGGTGGTGGTGGTAGTGATGTTGGAGGAGACGGGGTTAGCCTAGCATACTTAGCCGGCAATTATTCCGCCTGATCCTCCTTTGAGTTGAGATCAGGGGTGTGTCACCAAGTGTCGATGAGCCCCGTGTCTCGCAGGAAGGCTATCAGCAGTCGTTGCGCTCTCTTCCTGATTGCCGCGGGCCCTCCGTGGAAAACGACGTCTTCAAAGGTCCTGTGCGTAAGACCGCTCTTCTGTAGGCTGTCGACCATCGCTTTTCTTTCTGTGTCAAACTGCGGGCATAGCCAAATGAAATGTTCGATGTCGGCAATGTCACCACAGAAAGCACAGAGTGGGGAAGCGCAAAGCCCAGTCTTGAATAACCAAGGTGGGATGTACGCGGAGTCGGTCCTGATGCGGTATAACAGCGTCGCTTCTTCGCGAATAAATCTATGAGTCACACAAGCTTCGTGTGGGTTCTTGTGGATCGCCCTAAAGTGAAAGTGTGTTGCACCCTTAGGGATGAGAAAAATTTTTGGAGCTTTCACTTTTGGGACACATGTCAGCGCTAGGCGTGCAAGGGCGTCAGCTTTCTCGTTTCCGTCAATTCCTACGTGTGATGGTATCCACTGAAATCTTACGTTAAATAATTTGCTTCTTAGGTCGTTAATCAGTGCCATATATTGCCTTGTAAATTTATATAGAGCTAGGCCACGATGTAATCTCTGTAACGATGACTTGGAGTCCGTCAACACCACGACATCTTGTGCAGAAAAGGCCCGTAGTTTCCGCAAAGCCGCGGTGATTGCGGCGCTTTCTATTGTTGTAGAAGAAACTACGTGATCCAGGCGGCCAGACCATGACACATCAAGGGAGGGTTTGCAGAATCCCGCTGCACAGCTATCTGTTTGTGCGCACACCGAACCGTCTGTGTACACTTGCAGGTGGCTTTGAAACGCTGTGCTCAAGTGGTCCAGCACAAGAAACTTTGCTTCGGGAGTTGAAATGGTGCGTTTCGCTGGTAGGTGGGGTACACTGAGGCTGCAGGCAACCTCCGAAAAAGACCGTGGCGGCTCAAGGCGAAGCCGATGAGGCCATTCAAATCCTAAACATCGGAATGTGTTCAGCGCCGGATGGAAATGTGAGCGAGTTCTTGCTCTTAGCCGCCGGAGAAGTGCCTTGCCTGCGTGGGACTCGCCCAGCCTTAATAGCTGCGTCAGCAAGGCCTGAGATGCGAAGACGCGGGGTGGAAGAGACTCTGCCTCATTAGTGACTTTCTTGTTTGAAGCCGTCTGTGGAACTCCCATCGCCAAGCGAAGTGCCTTTCTGTGCACTGCCTCCAAGCGCTCGAATTGACTCGATGATGGTGATATCAGCGGTAGCTGATAGAGAATTCGGCTTGTTATTAGTGCAGCGTTCAGTTTAAGCATGGACTTAGGATTGTTTCCCCAACGTACCCCTGCCAAGCGACGACGTGCGTTGACTCTTTGCACTGATGCAGCCACCCCACTTTCGACCGCGCGTCGCCATAGTAGCTTGCTGTCGACGGTGACGCCCAGGCATCGAACATTAGTTGCACGAAGAATTGGATGTCCTCTGATATTCAGCGTCAGGCGTGTTGACTTTCGTGTCACTACCAGGAAAAACATGAGCGCAGATATTTCCGCTGATAAAGATAGGCCAAGCGTCGATAAGTGGCGTTCGATGATGGAGATTGTGCACTGGGCTATACAGGCCAAACGTTTGTGTTGGTACCCCGCGATCCAAATGCAGATGTCTTCTGCGTAGATGGCAATTTTAACTGCCGTCCAACCTACTTTCAGTGCATCTGGAAGGCTGACCATGGCAACGTTAAAAAGCAAGGGAGGTAGGACACCTCCTTGTGGGACGCCGAGGGAAATGGGTTGCTTTTCGCTCAAAATACTTCCGAGCTTAACCTGGACACATCGATCTCTGAGAAATTCATGGACGAATCGAAGAGCATTTCCCGAGACGCCCATGGCTCGGAGGCCGTTGATGATGCCTGTATGAAGCACACAGTCATATGCCTTGTCAACGTCCATAAAGATGGCGAGTGTGGAAAGGCCGTCCACGCGATGGGGCTCGATGTGGCTTAGTAAATCCAAGACACTGTCCTGGGAACTCAACCGTGGATGAAATCCGGCCATACACGATAGCAGTCCATTTCCTAGCTCAAGATACCATGTTAACCTCGTACATATTAGTCTTTCCATCAACTTTGATACACATGACGTTAGCGATACTGGCTGATATGAGGCGAGGTTCGCAGGATCTATTCCGGACTTGAGCACTGGTACCACTCACGCTGTCTTCCACTCTTTTGGGATCTCTCCTGAGTTCCAGACGTGATTAAATATGTCCAGAAGGGCTCGTCTTCATTCGCATGGCAGATTTTTCAGCATCTGATTGCTGATCGAATCGGGACCCACAGCACAGTGTCTTCTTAATTTGCTAAGCGCCAAATCCAACTCACGAAAGGTGAGTGGCATATCCATGGTATGCAATGCTTGAGACAGCAGAGAGTTCGCCACTCCTATTGATCTGTCAGATGTGTATACGTCTGCAAAAGCTTGTGCAAGGGTTTGTAAATCTTTTCATTGCTTTAAAGCAAGTGCTTAAAGCAAGTGCCCACACCACACTGAGTTTTCGGTTTCCTAGGCACACTTGCACAGCCGCGACTTCCAAGGCGGTAGAACAAAGGTCTTGCACGGGTAAGGCGACGTGAAATATTTCTCGCCTGATGTATATCATCGCACTTCCATTTGCAAATGACGGTATACTCGGATTTCCGTGTCTGATATACCCTGGGATCGTCCTTCCATTTGGGAGACTGGCCTCCGAGAGGGCTAGAATTGGCATAGGTATGTCTCGAAGGAAAATGCTGAGTTCACACAGACGATGAAGAATACAAGCGCAGTAAGGGCACTTTTGGACGACGAAATAGACCAAGTGGGCGAGAAATTGCCAATATGCTACTAAGGGTATGTGGAAGTAGAGCAGAGTATTTTTTGACTCAAGAGCCAGCACTGCTTCCAGCATATCTTTCGTTGAACTCGCAGGCATCTTCGCGACGTGGGAACGTACTGCCGTGAACAAAGCGCGTATCACATGCTGGCAGTTTTCCTGCTGACTGCTTCCAAGTGGTACTTGAGGTCGGTTCACTGCGGCCCCATAGGTGCGCGTTTCGGACTCTTTTGGAACTAGTTTTCAGCTGCGGTGACCGTTTGTGTTGGCTGAATAACTTTGTTTATCGGTGTGAGATGCGGGAAATGAGAAGCGTACTTTGTTTTCAAGCCAGTTAGTTGTGGCCCACTGGACGTCTTCTTCGTGTTCGATGGTGCGCTTGCATTCTTTGGACCCAAAACAAACATCTTATTCCTTCGCTGAGCAGCTGTCCACGGAGGACATCATCCGTAGCTAGCAGGATGGTCGCCGCCGCAGTTTGCACACGTCTTGAAGGCCTGAGGTCCCCCACAGCGCTTGCACCTCTGTTCCCCACGACAGTACTTAGCTATATGTCCGAAGCGCTGACACTAAAAATAGCGTGGTGGTGTCTCCACGCAGTCGACAAGCTCGTGTGAGGTGAAACCAACGTTGATCTGCTCAGGGCGTCCAGAATTTGGAGCAAATGTGAGAACCACCCAGTTAGAGCGCCTTGACTCCCATTCAGATAGCTGTGTGGGACACGGGCAGATACGGCTATGCCTCCAATATTCTTGGTCTTCAGAAGGACGTCCGCTTGTCCTTCTGTCTCTACATCTAAGAGCAATGCTCCCTGTCCTGTGAAACGGCTCTTGACTGGTGCTCCACCGAGAATCGTTTCAAGCTCAGAATACAGGACAAAAGGGTTAACTTGCCTTAAATCAGCTCTTTCGGATGTTGCAGCGATTAACACTATAATGCCCTCCGTCCTGTCTTTACGATGGCGCACAATTCAGAAACCGCCCTCATCCACGTCTATGTCTGAAAGATTTGCCACGTTGTTGTCATTGATGATCGTTGACTCGTCTTCAGAATCACCACTGTCTTGTCGCTTGCAGTCAGGCGGGCTTGTACAAACCAGCTGGCGTTTCTGACACGGTATCACCCCTTGGGAGGTCACGGCGGAGTGCTCGTCGGTGCCAGCTTGGGTCCTTCTAGTACCTTGTGAGGCGGCGGGTGGCGCAGCACCCGTCAATCTCTGACACGGAAGGTACCTTTTCGAGTCGTCCAACATCTTGAACATTTCTGACCAGTAAGATTACCAGGAAAAAAACGATATACGTAGGCCGAGCTACTCAAACAGGCGAGCAGCAGCTTCGTCGTCGTCTTCCCACAAAAAGAGTTCGAAAACACGGACATAAGTTGAGCGTTGCAGATGACGTGGCTGACGAATGTACACATATCTACATAAAAGAGGCTAACAAGACATAACAAAAATTAGTCACGCTGTCCCAATACCAAAAAATAAATTACGGCAGAACCCATCTCAGGATGAATGTCGACAGTAATGCGATTAGCTTTCAAGCAAAGTAACGACAAACTATTCCTGAAGTCAGGTTAATTTAAAATCTGAGACTTCCGTTGCTGCGGCTACATCCGACATTGTATCCGGCTTTGGCCTACTTTGCTGCTGCAACCGCATGCCAAGGTCACCCATTAGGATGACGTCATGACGAAGAATGAAGAAGGCAGTGAGGATGATGAGATGGCGATGAAGGACGGACCCCGATGAAACCACGAAAGCGGTACGAGAACGACGGCCGAACTGTAATGAGATGACGATTCTGAAACTATGACAATGGTATAACGATGACAGCGTGACAGCGACGGTATAATGACATGGAGATGGCGAAAAGAATATGAGAACAATGGTTCGCGATGACTGCATGACGGCAACCGGATGACGAAGCTGGACTGACGACGATGGCACGACCATGACTGCATGGAGACGACGGTGTGCAAACGGATGCATGACAGCAACGGTTTGACAATGACGCAGGGATGACGATTGAATGGCGATAGCATGATTGCAATACAATGACGAAAAAGGAATCCGATGGAACGACGAAGGTAGTGTGACGACAGCGCCATAACGACCATGGGATGACGATTCTGAACTGATAAGGCTGATTAAACGACAGCGTGGTGACGACGGCATGGAGAGAGTGCGATGAGTAGGTTAGAATGACGGCCATAGAAAAACAATGACGGCATCACGACGAGGTGACAAGGAATGCATGACGACGAGGCAATGGCTACGATGGCTTTACAACGACCATCACCATCATCATGAGCCTATTTTTATGTCCACTGCAGGACGAACGCCGCTCCCTGCGATCTCCAATTACCTCTGTCTTGCGCTAGCTGATTCCAATTTCTACCTGCTAATTTCCTCACCCACTTTGTTTTCTGCCGTCCTTGATTGCGCTTGCCTTCTCTTGGCATCCATCATTCTGTAACTGTAATGGTCCACCGATTATCTAGCCTGCGCATTACATCGCCTGCCCAGCTTCCTTTCTTTCTCTTAATGGCAACTAGAATTTCCGCTATGCCCGTTTGCTCTCTGAATCACACTGCTCTTTTCCCGTCTCTTAACGTTACAGGCCATGACAACGACCACAGGATGACGAAAAGTGTATTACGACGGTGGGTTGACGACGACTGCCTCACGAAGACTGTTTGACGAAGACGCCGTGACGGCGACGGCATGGTGAATGCCAAATGACGAAGTGGGATTTATAAGAATGTAACGACCAAGACAGCATCACGACGACTGCATGACAAGAGTGATATGATGAAGCTAGAATGACGATGACAAAACAACAACGACGGCATCACGAGCACGTAGATTGTGGCCCAAGATGTCAGACAAATGCGGCGACGTAGACGGTGTAGAAGGCGGGATGACGACGGGGGATGACGACACTCATATGACGAACGTGGAATGGCGGCGATGGCAGGACTGCGACGGCATAATGAAGATGGTATCACAGCAGATGCATGACAGCGACTGTTGACGACGACGCAATGAAGACGATAGCTTTACATCGGCGGCCGTATATCACGATTGAATGACAGCAGCTTAATTACGACAGAAAGACAAAAAGGAAGAACGTCATTAGGACGACAAAGGCAATATGACGATGGCAATATAATGACGATGGGATGACGTTTATGAAGTGATGACGATGGTAAAATGCTACGTCATGATGACGGCATGACGGCAGTTGTATGAAGACGACTGTGTGGCATAATGATGAGGGCACGACAAGAATCGACTGGCGAAGCTGGAATGATGACGTTAGAACGGCCACGGCGGCCTCACGACGAAGGCGGTAGATCTCATGCATGACAACTAATGCATGAACTCTTGGTGACGACGGCATGAGGAGAGTCGAATGAGAAAGCTTGAAGGACGACGATGAGACTACCACGACGTCGGGCGGAACATGCCACGCTCGAAAACCTACTCTTCGAGCGTGCGCGCTGTTATTCGATACCCTTGCTGGGAACCGAAACCGCGAGCAGACGTCGAACCCATTGAGTCCGCTTCCCCTGCATCTGCATCAACGGGCGAAACAGGCTCCGAATCAGAAGAGGAATAAACCCAACGGGCTACACATGCTTTGAACCTTTAGCTCCTGTGCAATCAGTTTTCGGAAAAGTTCCTGAAATTTCCCAAATTACTTTCCTTCACCTAATAAAAATTTGCTTTATCTTTGTTTCCTTGTACGTACTCTTCATTCAAACAAGATATGTTAATACCATGATTTATTCCTTGTACTCGATGGACACGTGTAAGACGTTAGCATACAGCATTTCACAAAGTACTTTAATATCTGCATTAGTAATCTGTCAATTTATGACAGCAAAATAAATGTAAATGATCCGCATAAGTGCCCAAAGCCGGCAGTTATCAGTCAAACGAACTGCCGAAAATGACCCGTTACCACATAGCGAAGTGCAGTGCAAAGGCGTGCGCCATGAACGAGGCCAATTCGGAGCGCATGGCTGCCGGCACTTCTTGCGCCACCTGTGGACGCTCGGTGATCGACGGGAGACCAAATGCCGTCACAATGCGTCGCAAAGGCTGTCATTTGCACCATATACCACAATGCATCAGTTCGGTGTCCCCACCGCCCACCAGTGACGCTAATAGCGCCGGCAGCTATGCGCTCCGAATATCACGTTTCAATCGTGGAGCCCTTTGTGCTTACAGCGCAGGCATCAGGGGCTGATGAGTTAACCGATGTGCCGAGTATTTGTATATTTCCAAACAGAAGATGAAGTTCCAAACTGCCGCGCTTATCCAAAATGGTAAAATGGTAGCTTTGCCAACAAACCAAATTTTACGGCAGCTAGAACGTACTGCGCACTGCCAATGCTTTGCAAAACCAAATCTCTCGTATGCTGCTAGATCTGAACTAATGTGAAATGTCACGAAAAAAAAAAGTGAAGTCGAGGTCATTTTCATTTCAGTTGCATTTATTTTGCAGTTGCAGTTTACTCGCTTGGTTAAATGATTTTGCACTGTGGCTCAGCTCAAGTCAACTTCGATTGAACGCTGCGAAAACAATTAAAATGTGTAATATTTACAGCTAAAACAAGTCTGCTAATGTAAGTTTCAGTTTTTCATTTCTACACACTGTTCCATTTCAGGAAAGTTGAATTAAATTCCCAGAAGTAGCATTTGATGAAAATTCACTTTGGTCCTAACACATTCAGTATTTACGTACAAAGGCTACTAGCCGCTGGCTCGTTTAGTTTGGAGAAACGAGCGCTGCAAGCCGTTGAAAACAGATCAGACCTAAAACGTAGATCAGAAATACATGTAAAAAGAAGCAAGCTATCCGTGTAAGATGTTTCTTTAATAAAAACAGAACAGGAGTTCTAATATAACTATATAGCTGTGCACAATGCCTACAACTTTGGACATATTATCAACCTGACAGAGAGCGGACGAATTAGGGCATTCAAAATTTAGCACTAAAATACTGCAGATGTTAAGCTCTCATATAGAAATTGTTGAACTCGCGCATAAAAACTGCACGTCACGTTGTTTTAAGAAGTGTGTTCTCGACATTGTACTTATTTTCTAATATGCAATCTATGTTTTTTTTTTCTTTCTTGCTATGTTCATACTTTACTTTCAGGTATTCTTTGTAAGTCAAAAGGGTCCCGAACCCATCCTCGGTCTTCGTGAAAAACACAGTCCGTGGATAGCACACGCTGCTGTGAACATCTGAGCCAAATTTTGCAGTGGTGCGAGGCGCGTGGACCTCACAAGCGGAGCGCGCAGCCACCATTTCATCAAATGCTCTCTTTTCAGCAGATTATTGCTCCTCACTATTTTCTGGACGCTTTATTTTCTAATATAGCATATTACCACAAACGGCTGCAATTGGCCAATAGCTGACATTAATCAAGGGCGTTTGGACAACACCACCTAGATAGCAGAGGCCACTCCGATCTATGACGTCATGCTACGTGGCCCGAAATTTCTTACTGGTGTCGCAGCCGTCGGGTCTCGCTAATTTCGACTAGTTTTGAAAATTCAACTGGCCTCGATCCACGGGAAATTTAAGGTAAGACCACAAGCACGCTTGCCAGCGCGCGGTAACGCCTGGCCGCCTCTGGTAACACGCCTTGGCAGCCTACGCTTCGTAATGATCCTGGTGTTAACAGCGCAAAACCTTAGACGGGAACAGGAGAGGACAAAAACGACACCACGAGTGCTTACTTTCAACAACGTTCATTTGATGGAAACACGGCTTCTTATACATTTACCCAAAGGAATCATCACACGTGTCACAGACACTGTGACAGGTGTGATTCGGGAGATTATTGAGGCAGCCGAGATTGCTAGACTTCGTGACAAATGTGTTAGCACGCCGTCCTTGTTGCTAATAGATAAAGAACATGGGCATTTGCACGTGAAATTTTTTTGTGAGCCTGCAGAAGTGCGTGTGCCACATGATGTGCAATGACGTGTCTGTGACACGTGTGATTCACATGGCCAAGTTTATTAGAAGCCGTGTTTCCTTCATAAAAGTCTCGGTCCAATCCACGCTGTGAAGGTGGTTGGACATCGAAGCTGTAAACGTCACCCACAACGATTACCCATTGTGACATCACTTGAATTCACACACGTGGCTCTAGAAAGAGTGAAACCAGAGACAAGTGAAATGTACTTAACCACACCCTTTATTACTTCACAACAACATTATATTCACGCTGTTCTTCTGGCGTCTTTGCTTTCCGTGGTCTACCCATGGTAGCCTGGAATGAACTGAATGAGTTGATAGACTGTGGTCACGTCACTCCGTGATTTCTATGCTCTTGGGTACTCTTGGGTACCGGGAAACATACGCGGGAGAAGGAACGTGCTTCGCATTCTTCGCAGACGCTATTAGTACAGATTATAGGGTTTGCACTTCACACGAGGGTTCTGAATGACGTCAACCCCTTTCGAAGCAGCTGCAAACCTAATCTTTGCCGGAACGCGTCGGAGGGTGCTCCCATTGTTCAACCGCGTCTTATCATCCATCATGTGGTTTTGAAGCTTGTTTTGTGGTTTTTCTTTTGAAAACGAGTGCTGAGCTGTATGTTGTATGCTAGATTTCAAAGGAGATATGCTGTTTGTATTCAATTTTTAGCCTGGCGTTTTTTCCTCACGCCAACGATAAGAAGATTTCCATGGCTGGTAGAGGTTAAATTTTGGGGTTTTACGTGCCAAAACCACGATATGATTATGAGGCACGCCGTAGTGGGGGACTCCGGAAATTTGGACCATCTGGGGTTCTTTAACGTGCACCTAAATCTAAGTACACGGGTGTTTTTGCATTTCGCCCCCATCGAAATGCGGCCGCCGTGGCCGGGATTCGAGCCCGCGACCTCGTGCTCAGCAGCCCAACACCATAGCCACTGAGCAACCACGGCGAGTGCTGGTAGAGGTACACAGCTTCGCTGTAAAACATTGGTGAAAGTCAGCGCTCGTGGTGTCGTCTTCTCGTATCGTGTTCCCGTCTAAGGTTTCGCGCTGTTACCAGGATGGTGTTACCGGTATTGCATCAGCTTCGTATTGAGCTATTGAGAGCGCTTCAAAATGCTCAAGTTGGATGTGGCTACCAGTCGGTCAAGCTGGTGCAGGACAAAGCCAGTCCACACCACGTAGCACAGCCAGACAAGAGGGTATGAGCACGAGAGTGCACTCAAGCCCTGTCGTGCACAAAGCAAACGCTGCGCATAGGTACTGCAGCTGCGTGTAGTTGCGGTCTGCAACCTAGCGTAGATACTGCGACTGCCGCAGGGTGTCACGACGAGTCCGCTGGCTGAGCGCACTGCGGCTCGCTGAGGACAACCGCGTTAGGGTGGCAAGAACTGACCCAGTTATGGCCACCTTTACCGCGTTTGGTGCGTCGCAGGCGCCAAAATGGGAAATTGTGGCGTCTATGTGATCATCCAAAATCCAATTTTAACTGTGAGCCACGGTGAGGTTCAGTAGGCGGAGCGTTGTGGACACACCCCGCTCCGTCGTAGCCTTCACAGCGCAACTCATTAAAGAAGCAGCGGAAGCACCGCGAATGGGATGTTTGATTGTCAATAACTCTGCTTCTGCTTAACGCATTGAAGTACATTTTGCGGCAAAGTATTTCTGAAACAATCGATATTAACTTCAAATGCAGTTCTCCACTTGGATAAAGAGTGGTTCAGGGCCCTTTAAGAGTAAGCTTTAGCTCGGGTGCTCCTATCTAAATACATGGGAAAAGAGAAATCGGTTTTCTCGCCAACTACTGCACCCAATTTTATGAGGTTTGTTGCATATAAAGGAAAACGTTAAAATATGGTGTCTCTTGGAACCGAATGTTTCATTAAGGCCATCAACTATTTATTAAAAATTGTTGAATTTCGCAAACTTTCTCAAAATAAACTATGAAGTTTTCATCTCTGTAACTCAGCCATAACATCTAAAGCGGACTAAATGGATGTATTGTACATAGATCTCAAGTACACCACTAATTGCGAGAATGACTTTTGCAAAACTCTTGTAAACGTTGTAACATAAAAGATACAATTTATATATCAAAATTTTCCGGCTTCGGATGTTCTAACGTATACAGTTTACAGAACTGCGATGTCGGTTCTTGAAGCAGATTTAAGGATTTATAACTTCGCGTTTCTATTTTTACCGCGAAGCTGCCTGTGGCTAGGATCCCGGGATGTTTTTCGCGTGCGTCGACAGGAAACTATCATCATCAATGGCTCATCCCCACTAAGCACTCATACACCCTTGAACAAGCAAAAAATTCAGAGCTCTTCCTCTACTGTGAAGATAGAAGCCAACTAAGCTGTGACTATGGTGGG
Organism: Dermacentor silvarum; assembly: GCF_013339745.2. Taxonomy (NCBI): domain Eukaryota; kingdom Metazoa; phylum Arthropoda; class Arachnida; order Ixodida; family Ixodidae; genus Dermacentor; species Dermacentor silvarum. Next base: position 280,134,346 of record NC_051154.1, on the reverse strand, counting down.
TCTGCTGTAGTGAATATTGCCCCTCACGATGAGAATGGGCGTATCGTCGTTGGGCATCACCCAAACGAATATGTATATCATGGACGTTCCAGCTGAGAAACTCGCGTTGAAACCTGGCCGTCGCACCGGCGAAGTTGGCGCTAGCGTTGCCGCGGCGTGCACCACCGTTGTCGGGTTCCTGGAGGGCAAGGCGACGCTGACGTTTGGCCTCAACATCGCGCTCCCTCCACTCGGGGTCCGCGGCTCTTCGCTGACGTTTCGCCTGGGTTTCCGAAGGCCTCACGCTAGAATCGGCACGGCGACGATGAGCCATTGATGATGATGATTATTGTGGTTTATTGGCGCAAGGGCCAGATGTGGCCAAAGAGCGCCGAGACGATGGTAATGGCTTGTTAGTAACGATGAGCCATTACCCGAGCGCGTTCGCGGCGGCGTTGGTCAAACACGTTAGGACACGTCGTCAGTTGCTCATGAATGGCTCATACCCCCTTAAGCAATGGATCATACCCCCATAAATGCTGCCTCCTCATTACGACGACAGAAGAGAAGTGAAATTTTACGCTGGAATAATTAGCGGCAACGCAGCTAGCTGTGGAAGAAGAGGACGACGACGAACACGGGGGCAGTGGCTTGAGCGCGGGTAAAGCACGAGCCCGAGCGCAAACTTCACTCTCTCTCAGCTCACACTCTCCAGCTCGGCGATGCTGCGCACCGCAACGAGACGAACCTAGTGAACCTTTAACAGTTCCGCTGTATAAATTAATAGTCGTAGCCCCGTAAGGCAGATGCTACATGCACTCTGGAAAGTGAAGCGAACCGCGCATACCTACTTCCGAATCACGCACACAACATACAGGACAGCATATATTTGAATAAAGAACAAGCTAAAAACAAGCATCCGAACCGCACAATTCACGATAAGACGCTCGTAATAGCAATGCGAAGCACGCAGCGATCCCCGCACACGTTTCCCGGTAAAGATGACTGTTGCGCAAGCTGCTGTGGTGACGACAGCTTTCGACGTGGCGTGTGACGTACTTAGCCTTTCGTATATAAATTAACCAGCCTAGCAACTCATGTCAATGTTGATGCAGCACCGCTATGGGTGGCGCCGTGCTTTCAAAATCACCATTACTCTAAGTTAGCACAAGTACCATTACTCTAAAGCCATAAAACTTTGCATGCCCCCTTCAATGGTTGTTGTGGTGGTTTGCAACAGCTTCGCTGGACATCCACTTTCGCAAAGCCGGGATGGCGAGCTTTTTTTTTTCTTCTTTTAAATGAATTCTTCACCATGCACGCAACGTCGTCCATATCCGCTACAGTATTGCCAGTTGAGGCCTCCGAATACATGGACGGACGCCACTGCTCTCAGAGTCTTTGTTGCGTGCCACAAGTTATCAAGCGTCATACCTACGCGACGGGGCATTGGTTATTGCGTCCACATTCCAACCGTACATTACCGCAGCGAATTTAATTCGGGATGCAGTCGCGGGAGCGGGGAACGTTTTGTTAATATTAAATCGTGAAAGTGAAGCTCAGAATGAGAATACGGCCTGACGACGGCGACTGCTGCTGTCTTCGTCGTAACGGAATGGATGACCAGTGTGAATCGAATTGCGAGCTTTTAAACAAGTCAGAGACTACAGAAGTTCAGGAGCGCCCAGGCCAACATCAAAATTTTTCATAAATCGCCTGGTTTTCAACAGTTACACCTTTTACTTCCGTCGGAGAAAAAAAAAGGGGGGGGGGGCAGCATAGACACACAGGCTTTTTTTTTCACTTTAAGAAAGGCCGCTAAACTCGAACTAACTACTGACGCATTAGATTCCCCCACTGCCTAACGGTGCTTGTAGCTCACACACGTGACATGGGCATCCGAATGTGGAGGTCTATTTTTGGAATTCGTTACGATGGGTTTTTATCCCGGCGGTAGTGCAATGCCGGGACGACCCGCGGCGGAGGTGAAGTAGTGAGCTTCAAGCACTCCGTCGCACGTAAAAAAAGGCAGAAGAGAAGCACTCAGGTGAAAGACTCGGTCTTTTCACTCCGAGTACCACTCGGCCGCATGACACGAAGTGCCAGAATGCGATCCCATCGAAAACAGCCAGTGGTTGTTTGGAGGGCCTTTCTGGCATGGGATTGCAAGACATGATATAGCCAATAATGAGCGTTGCCATTTCGTTGACGGAACTGGTACCGTGGACCTTTCCTTTATGCAAGCGCTCAGAGTCAACATTTGATGGTGTCTTTACCTCGCCCTATGAAAAAGACGAAGAGTAAACGCACGTGCAAGTAAAAGAGAAAAAAAACGAAAAAAAAACGATGGAATCTTTCATGGAGGGCACGCGGCGTTAGAGCGGCTGGCTGTGCTCGCGTGAACCGCGACATGGTAACAAGCCTATACCCCACAGTGGATTTATGCCATTAAATAAGGCATCATCATCAGCAGCAGCAGCATTTTGCATACTACAAGTAGAGTGACCTAGAATGTTCTAGTACACTCTACTACAAGAGAGCAGTGGATGGATACAACCACACATGTCCATTTGGGGCTGACGTCAACTCGATTTTCGGTGCTGCTTAAATCCGAACACGTGACGTTAAATTACCCTTTGCAACGCGACCTCTTCCAGCTGTTCAGCTCTACAATTTTCTTGTAGACACTTGAATAATTCGGACAGTACTTCTCGAGTTAGATAATTATTACAATTAACTAATTAGATCTCAATAAGAAAACAATATTACTGGCGGCTACTACACGCTACTGGAAACAATACGCGCTAGGTTTGCTTCGCGTAACGCCGTTCCTCGTTTTTTAAATCGTGCTGCGTTATAGCTAGGACGCCCTGTATACAAATATATATATATATATATATATATATCAAATAGAGGGAGTGAGAAACAGTCAGATCGTCTGCGATTTGCCCCCCCCCACCCCCCCACTCGAGAAGTAGTTGGTACGCCACTGTCCACGACCTGGTGGCGATTGTCGGAAATAGCGAGTTTTGTCGCGAATCGTCGCAATGTTGCTCAGCGATGGCACGAGTCCCGTTGGTCATGTCCCGCTCGTTACAGGTCACCATCATCAAGCCAAGCCTTCTCTGGCTACTTTCTCAGATGCCGCTGCTCGCCTCGCCTCGCCCGGCGGGTCGGGAAAACTGAGTTCAGTGACCTCCGGAGGCGAGGCCGCTGACGTCGATTGTACGCAAGATCATCCACTATGACGACAATGACGAATACAGAACGACGCAGACGTACAGACGCAGTCAAACACCGTACGAGAGGTAGTAACGTCGAACATTCCCGTCACCGTAGACAAGGAAGAAATAACGGCGTTAATCTACACTCGAGCGGACACCTCAGTTATGAGCATGGACCTTGCGTGCAAGCTGAAGAAAGTTTCTACCGAGTGGACTGGGTCGCAGATTCGAACTGCAGGAGGCCATCTGCTAACCCCGGTAGGAAGGTGCACAGCGCGAATGAGCATTCGTGGGTTAACGTACCTCGGAGATTTCGTTATCCTCCCAACCTCTTCGAGGGACCTAATTCTTGAAATGGACTTTCTGCAGATTAATGGAGCCGTGATTAACTTACAAAGGTCGCTGGTAACGTTTTCGACGGCGCAGGGCTTAGCAGAGAGCAGCACTGACAACACGTATGTCAACGCCTTGAGGATTGTCGACGAGAACATCACGGTGCCGCCAAGGAGCAGCGTATTGACTCTCGTAACCTGCGACGCATTCGACGACTATGAGGCTATTGCCGAGGCAAATATACCTCTGTTGCTCGAAAGACACATCTGCATCGCCCGGGGCCTTGTTCGAATACAGAATAAGTGCTCGACAGTTTTGTTGACAAATTTCAGCCATGAGTTTTTCAGCCATGAGGACAGCACGTCCCTTAAGGTACAGCTGTAGCGTTCCTGAACGACATTGGTGACTTCTCCGACGTCGGCACGTTACCAGTGACATTACCAGATGCAACAAATCACGCCAGCCGGAGTACCCGCGTCCACATTAATGCTGACTTAGCACATGTACAGAAGGATCAGCTGCTGGGCCTAGTGACCGAATTGTGTGGCTGCTTTTCCACGGAATCTAAAGTCCGGCGCACCTCCGTCGGCGCGGCCTGTCGTCAGCATCCGTACCGCGTGTCACCAATGGAGCGGGAGGCGATTAAGCGTCAAGTTGAAGAAATGCTAAATGATGACGCCATCCAGCCGTCGACAAGTGCGTGGGCATCGCCTGTCGTACTAAAAAAAGAAAGACAACACACTCCGCTTCTGCGTTGACTACAGAGGGCTTAACCGAGTCACCAAAGGTGACGTTTACCACCTGCCGCGGATAGATGACGCTTTGGACCGTCTACGTCATGCTCAGTTCGTTATTTCGTTGGACCTAAAGTCAGGGTACTGGCAAATTGAAGTGGACGAGCGTGATCGTGAAAAAACCGCCTTCGTGATTCCCGATGGACTATACAAATTTAAAGTCCTGCTTTTCGGTCTCTGTTCTGCTCCTGCTACGTTTCAACGAATTATGGACACTGTACTCGTTGGACAAACGTGGCAGACGTGCCTAGTGTACCTAGACGACGTTGTTGTGTTTTCCAGCACGTTCGATGAACATCTCGCCCGGCTAGGAAGTGTCCTTGCCGCAATACGCGAGGAAAACCTCACCATCAAGCCTGAAAAATGCTACTTTGGCTTCCAGGAACTCCAGTTTCTAGGCCACATGGCCAGCTCCCAAGGTGTACGACCAGACCCAGAAAAGCTCGCTGCCGTTGCCGAGTTTCCTCATCCAAAAGACAAGACGGCTGTTCAGCGGTTCCTGGGCCTCTGCGCTTACTACCGTCGTTTCGCTGAAGGCTTTCCAAGGATTGCTGAACCTCTCACGGGACTGACGCGAGAAGATGTGCCCTTTGCGTGGACGGAAGAGCAAGAGCAGGCCTTCACCGAATTGTGCAAACGCCTTCAATCCACTCCAGTGCTGGCGCATTTTGATGACACCGCGGTATCTGAAATTCACACGGACGCAAGCAACGTAGGACTCGGAGCCATTATGGTTCCGGAGCCATTCAGCCACCGAAAAAGAATGTTTAGCAGTCGTCAAAGGGCCATCAGCAAGTTTCGGCCCTACTTATACGGCCGGCCATTTCGAGCGATCAGTGATCACCTGTCGCTTTGCTGGCTTGGCAATCTATGAGACCCGTCAGGTCGCCTCGCTCGTTGGAGCCTCCGCCTCCAGGAATACGACATAACTAATGTCTACAGATCCGGCCATAAGCATAGCGACGCTGAGTGCTTGTCACGCTCTCCTATTGCCTTGACATCCTCCACTTGGAGCTAGATTTGCCGTTTCTTGGTGTCGTGGACGTCTTACGCATGGCTGACTACCGACGTGTAGACTCTGAGCTGCTTCCAGTCATGCGATATCTCGATGGAGCTGACCAGGGGCGTAACCAGAAATTTTGTTCGGGGGGGGGGGGGGGGTTCACCGGCCCGACTGGGGGGGGGGGGGGGGGGCAAGCGTCTCCTTTTCTCTACGTGATGTGATCGATAATAAATATCGGTAGTTTAAGCAGACTCCATACATGTATGTCAAAGACATGGGACCCCCCCCCCTCGCGTGTGCTTGTGAAGAAATTAAGTAAAAAGTAAAGTAAGCTCAGTAAAATACAGGAAGTACGACAGGTACAGTGGGCGTTAGGAGCAACGGTCTCCCATCGCGCCACTGAATGGACCAGTCTTCGAAAACGCATCATTGAGATGACCCACCCGATCGCAGAAGACATCATTAATTGTTAATCTTCGTTAAGCGTAGATGGCGTCGTCCTCGTCGTGGCGAAGTGCGTTTCACAAGTCAAGGCCGGCTGTACACGTCAAAATGCATGCGTGACCAGGCTATACCTACTCCCATAGCAATAGCTTATTCGCTGCGTCTTTGCGCTAGAAAACTTAAGTACGCGCAAAAACGCGTAAGGCTTTTTTTTTCGAAGCTTTCGTCGCCCTGCTCCCTCATACGAGAGGGTTGCATTTCCTGCGGCAAGAGCATGGGCCACTGTGTCTTCCGCTGTGTGCGAGCGTGCAGCCGTCATTTGCCTTTACGTCAACAGATTCAGAGTTGTACAGAATATTTCACCGAACAGCACAGATATGGCATGTGTACGCATTTTAAGTAGTGCGTGCAACTCATTTCTGCTTCACTTACGCCGGTGCAAACAGGAAGCGGCCTTGTACCTCACAGAATCTCGACTGATTGGTGTACTAGTGATGCAGGAATGAACTCCGGTCTTGTTCAGTGCATAGTGTACATAATCAATTTCTCAGGACGCGTGAACTCCGACGAGAACTGTCAGCGCCTGCAACAAGAGTTTACTTACGCTGTACTGCGCACAACAGTAATCCATGCTTGTCGGCTGTCTGTTTCGTGCATTCTGTTGCGAGTCGGTGGAATTTCACTGCTGGCATCAACCTCTTCGTGTGTACATTGCTGGTTTGGGATTCCACAACACAACAGCAACTACCAGCCTTGCGTAATTGCTGGTTTGGGATTCAACACAACAGTAACTACCAGCCTTCCGTAGGGGCGCAATCGCAAACAAGAGACGTTTCGCGCGCAGACTAAGGCTACGTTCACACTTGGGAAGCGGCAAGCGGGCGGAAAGGCCAAAGCGGCCGGAAAATCTTTTCCGCGCATGTCCAAGTTGTTCACATTTGTTTTGCTACCGCCGCTGCCGCTTTCGTCCACATCCATCTAGTCTGCGTACGTTTGTCGGCGTGGTGGCGCTCATTATCGCATTATATCGAAGCGGTATATTCATTCATTGACGCACCCGTCATCAAAAGTGATCACTTTGCGCAACATCGCGTGTCATCTGCGACCTTCGGTAAATTCCTCGTTGGCGTTACGTGATTCTCCTCACACAGGCGCGGTAGCGCTGAGTCACAGGTTGGTGCCTAGGCGTGATTATATTTCTTTAATACCTTTTATTTACAAGTTGTATTAACATTTCATCATTTCGTATTATTGTCGGCGCCTCCAGGACACCGAAGCGGCAACGGGAACACCAAAGCTAAAACCCTGGCTGGCCCTTGTCTTGGGGCTCGCCAAAGCCTGCGCGTCCTACGTAAGACCTACGCTCCCAATCTATCGTCGCGACGAGAAAAGCACCCGGTGACTTCTGCAACATACCGTGCACGTGCGAGGAGAATTGTAGAGCGCCAACGAGGAATCTGCCTAACTATTGTCTGCCATGGAAGTGGAAGAAGAAATGGCTTTTATACTTCTACCTACTTGTTTTCTAGAAATGGACAATGAATAAACGGAAGACGCGGACAGCTCGGAAACGGCGCTGGTGGGTTCGCCTGGCTTTGCAAAAGCGCGAGAAGTTGGGTCACGCCAAGGCTTCGGTGCCGCACCTCCGGTCGCGCGACATTGAATACTACCGCGAGTATTGCTGACAGTACGTTTTAGTACCACTCTTGTCGTAGAGCAAGGGGTGGTTCTTGATCGCGTCGATCAGCATTGCAGCCTGCACTTTTGGTGACATGTTCAATTAAATTACGACCGGTTGTTTACATGCTAGTGTAGCTTCCGGTCGAGCAGAACGACTTTCCGCCGCGTTTCCGCTTCGCCATAGAGAAAAAATCGGTCCGAGACGGATTTGGCTCGCCGCTTGTTTTTCTGCCTGTTTTGCCGCCTAGGCGGGTGGATTTTTGCAAGATTTTGCCGCTTCGGACAGCTCCGAGACGAAGTGCGAACGTAACCTAAGATCCTGCGCGAGCGCGGCCTAACCGGCACCTGAAGGGAAGCGGCGGAAATGTATACCGGAAATTTCGACCACCTGGGGTCTTTAACGTGCCCCTAAATGTAAGTAAACGGGCCTCGAGCATTTTCGCGTTCATCTAAAATGCGGCTGCCGCATTTGTTGCTTCAGAATGCGGCTGCCACATTCTCGCCCAAACCTCAGAGAGTGTGAAAGCCTTGACAAACACCGTGACAGTTTTTTTTCCATATGCAGAAATGATTCGCTGTAAATTACCAACCCAAACGGAAGCGCCCAGGAATGAAATTGTGATAGTAGCACCGGTTCCTTGAATTATGTCAGTGCGAAGCGACGAGAACAAAGGGTGGGTAAGTGGGGGGGGGGGGTTGAACCCCCCCCCCCCTTGGATACGCCCCTGGAGCTGACGTTGTTGTCCCACGTCCACTTTCACGAGGATTGACGTCGTACTGGCTGCGGAACGATGCACTGTACAAGAAAAATTTCGAGAACAGGTAGGAAACGTTCCTTCTCGTCGTTCCGACGAGGCTGCGCGAGGAAAGTTTACAGGAGTGTCACGATGATCCCTGTGACGGCCACTTAGGCTTCGCGAGGACATTAGCGCGCATACAGCAGAAATACCATTGACCACACCTATTTTCGTCGGTTCAGCTCTATGTGCGAACGTTCCGTGACAGTCAGAGGCGCAAAGTCCCACCCATCAACCCTGCCGGCCCCCTTCAGCCTTTGTATCCACCTCCAGTGCTGTTCTAGCAAGTGGGAATGGACCTTCTTGGTCCGTTACCCACGTCATCCTTGCAAAACAATGGATCATCGTGGCAACTGACTATTTAACTGGCTATGCGGAGACGAAATCTGTGCCGCGGGGAACTGCTACTGAAGTCGCCAGCTTCTTCGTCCACAACATCGTGCTTCGTCACGGTGCACCCGCTGTACTCATTACAGACCGCGGTAAATCGTTCTTCTTCTTTCTACGTCTTTACGTGCCAAAACCAGTTCTGATTATGAGGCACGCCGTAGTGGAGGGCCCCGGATTAATTTTGACCACCTGGGGTTCTTTAATGTGCACTACAACGCAAGCACACGGGCGTTTTTGCATTTCGCCTCCATCGAAATGCGTCCGCCACGGCCAGGATTCGATCGCGCGATCTCGTTCTCAGCAACGCAACACGGCACAGCGTTTATAGCGGAGTTATTGCAACAAGCCGTCACGCTGACGCCCATCGACCATCAAAAGACAACAGCCTATCATCCCCATACTAACGGCATAACAGAGCGCATAAACAGAACTTTGGCGGACATGCTCTCCATGTACATTGATGTGGAACACAAAACATGGGATGAAAATTGCCATTCGTGAAGTTTGCTTACAATACCACTGCGCAGGAGACCACCGAGTTTACACCATTTGAGCTCGTTTCCGGACGTCGCGTTACAACCCCCTGAGATGACATGGTCCCGGTAGACCACGGAACCAAAAGGAATGACACCACTGAAGAGTTCATCGAGAAAGCCGAGGAAGCTCGCCAGCTTGCTCGGAATGGCATCCGCACCCAGCAGAATACCGACGCCCACCGTTACAACCACACCCGACGGAACGTCGAGTACTGTAACCCAGGCGACCGCGTGTGCGTGTGGACACCTATCCAACACCATGGGCTCTCGGAGAAATGGTTGCGCCACTATTTCGGCCCCTATGAAGTTGTTCACCGCCTCACTGCCTCAATGATGTGAACTGTGAGGTGGTGCCCCAAAGCTCTGATCCTGGTTCGAAGTCGTCCACGTAGTACGGATGAAGCCGTACTACGCACGCGAGGGATAAGCAGCCTTCACAAACCGCTTCAGCATTGTATACATTCCTGTATGTTTCTTTTGTCGTTTCAAGTTGGCACTCTTGCCCTTGAAGCGACGGGGTAGAGGACATCAAGCACTCATACCCGGACAGTCTGATGGGAGCTGACAAGTTTGGCTCGGATATTACGATAATGGAGAATTGGTGCGTAAAGACAAACTGCCTAAAGTCGGCCATGCGTGACTTAAGCCCTCTTGCGTTCCACTCAAACAGAGATGCACTCTTGACCTACTCTTGAAACGACGCCATCTCTCGGGCCGTGGTTTTACCCTAGAGCCGCAAGTACCGGACCAGTGTCCAGCACCTGCAGTGCGCTCTGCGCCGACGGGCTTTTCATGCTGCTCAGTAGAATGCGCATGGCGTCCATAAGTGACTTCAACATCGCTATGACTTAACGATCCTCAGTTGTAGTCGCATCAGCGGTTTGTGAGGTCATCGAGGGCGGCGCGATTTGATGTGAGTTCGAGGTAGGTTGTGCTGGTGGAAGTGTAGGCCACTCTTCAAGAGGAGCGAGTGTTGCCCCTTTCTTCGTTGTCGCAGTGTCCGTCTTTGTGGAAGTCGGCGTTTGTATGGTAGCCGCTTTGCCGGAAGATGGTGTATCTCTATCGGTTGATGCAACTATTCGTGATGCTCTTCGGCGGCGATGTCGTCGTCACCTGAGAGTAGTGGCAGCCTATCTGTGTGTAGAATGGTCCCGTACCATGTGTTTGAGTACCGCTCGCTCGCTCCTCACCCGCGGGCAATCCTTGGATGAGGCCTCATGGCTACCATGGCAGTTAGGGCACTTTTACACAGTTGCGCGGCAGGCTTCTTCCGAATGAGATTCAGCGCACCATGGGTACACGAGATTCTTCCTACAGACACCTTTTACGTGCCCCATCTTGCAGCATTTGTAGCATTGCAGGGGCTTCGGTACGTATGGCCGGACTGGATGGCGGACCTGGCCAACTTTGACGTGTGAGGGAAGGCTGTCTCCCTCAAACTCAAGCTTCAGGCAACGTGTGTTGCCAAGTCTTGCGATGTGCGTGATAAGAGTGCCTTCATTAGTTGGCTTTATTAATATGGGGCTCTTGCGTTGCCCAGGGGGCGCTGCAAAAATGGTGCTAAAAAGCGGCCTCAAACCGAAACTGGGTAGTACCAAGCTCGGTCGTCTGCTTCGGGAAGCCCGTTTACAATATGGACCCGCCACTTTGGGTTCTGTTGTACCACGGCTTGCAGCAAATATCGGGCGCCGAAGATGTTTCCATGGGTGGAATGCTGCGTAAAGGCAAGAAATTACGCAACGCCGAATAGGTGTACGCCGTTCAAGAAATAAGCGGCGAAGTTTTAGCGCGGTGTCAATCGCAAGTGAAGCGAGTCGCGTACGAAGTTGAACTTTAGGTAAAGTTTGCACGCTGCTAGATTCAGGCGCACAAAAGCGAGGAAATGCTTTCTGTAAATGAATTCACAGCAGCGATAAGCAGACATGTGTACGGAACTGCTCGAGCGCACGACGGTACGCGCCGCAACGGCAGCGGTCTTTGAGCATGCCGCGGTGTACGAACTGCTCGAGCGCACGATCGTACGCGCCGCGACGGCAGCGGTCTTTCGACATGCCGCGAAACGGCGGGTCTCCTGCAATCTTTGTTGACTGCATGCCGCTAGACAAGTAATTATGCCTCCGCTGTAGCAGCGGCCAACTGTCCCTTTAGCAATTGATAAATAACTGATGCAATGTATATAAGCTCGCAGTAACGTACGTACGTGCGAATCGCGCTGCAGCGCGAGCTCGTGCGCTGCTCGCTTGATGTAGCTTTTAATGACAGCGCTCGAACATCGATGTGCTGTAATCAATACTACCTTGCTGTGCTGCCTCAACGTGCTGGCTTGAGGTCAAGGATGAGCGCATTCAACTCTCTAACCTGTGCTGCTCGTAGTGGGGTAGTGAATTGTTACCGAATCAGCCCGACCATTTGTGGTCCTTTGCACACACTTGGTCACTTCACCACTTCGCACCGGTCGAATTGTTAATTGTCGCTGTGGCCGGGTCTCGAATCGTGAATCACCAGCCATGCCTGCTGCTATGTCGGTCTTCCATTTCGCTTACTCAGCGCGACGAACTGCAGTTATCCAGCGCACCCGACGCTCCACTTCGTGAGGCCTTGAAGGAAAACGATAGAATCTGATGTTGGGATTCAGGCCTTGTTCATGCCAGCCCACGAGGCAGCAGTAACGACGGTGACGCTTTTTCGAGGCTGAGCTAGGTCTCTGCGGATCGACGTCGCCGATGTCTTCTGCTTTCAGCATTACGTCCCACGGCACACGGAGAGTCCGTTTTCGTATAACTATAGGCTGCGGCCAGCTCGCAGCCTGGTCGCCATGGTCTGTGAGAAGTGACGAGCCTTTTCGCACTCGAAACAGGGCCTAAAAAGTGCGAATCGACGCAAAACGCGGGCTAGAGACGTGCGTCGCCACAGCCAGGGCTCAATACTATCCAAGCTGGTACTACCCAGATGGCGTTTTTCGCCTCCACCAGGCGCCGCCACTATACCTCAAACTCCAGCGCAAGACGCCCATAGGCAAGTCGTCCGTTGGTATAGAATTTTCGACATCATAAATGACGCCGACAGTGCTATTGCAGGCTGTAGGAATCATGGATCGCACTTTAACTTTGTCGATCTCCGTTACGTGCCACAGGCTTTGCAGCGCACTACGGTGTAGAACGTCTACTGCGAGTACATTTTTCCATGAGTTTATTCTCACGTCTTTAATCTCATTTGGTGCGATTCCCTCAAGATACGCAGACAGGACTTGCCTGTTTAGGAGTCGCAGATTGGACGCGGTGTCAATGCCCGTGGACGCGGTGTCCACGGGCATGAAGAGCATAGTGTACGGCCAGCGATGTGGTGTTGTCTTCACGGTGGAGACACTTGCCGATGATGACCTCCGTAGCAGTCTTTTTTTGTAGTTCGGCTCATGACAAGCGTGAAATCGTCGTCCGACGAGTCGACGCTGTCAGAATACGAGCACAACTCAGTTGCCTCGCTGTACGTGTCACTTGACGCGTTTCCCGGTTTCCTGGACGCGAGCCGACGTGATGGTTGGGCGCCAGGAAGGTCCTCGAGGGCTTCTTGAGTCATTGCCGCAACAAGGGAGCGGCAGCTCCCTGATTTTGCAGAGAAACAAAACGAGACAAGGGTACAAGCGTTCTTTGAAAGACACACTTCTTGTGTCAGCAAGATTGTTGTGCACCAATGTTGTTGTGCACCAATTGTTGCACCAATTGTTGTGCAGCAAGATTGTTGTGCACCAATGAGTGCAGCAAGATTGTTGTGTTTATACGCCGTGACTTGACTTATGTGCATCACCCAGTGCCTTCTGACGAAGTAAATCAATATGTTTGCTTGACAGTGAAGAAGAAAAAGCTCACGTTCCCAATTCTTCGAGCCTACTTATTTCCAACAAGTCGCCTGGATTGTGAGTGCTTACAGGGAATTTTGACATCGTTTCCACAGCCGTGGGTGATCACTGGCGATTTTAATGCCCACCGTTACCTATGGGGAAGCTCCAGAGTGAACTGTAGAGGCAGAACATTGGTGTCCTTTGCCTCCGAACGCGAAATTTGCCAGTCAAATTATGGAAGCCCCACTTATCTGCGTGAATCAGTGTATAGTAGCTGCTTGTACCTTACCTTCGTTTCACGTTCATTTTCGAGAAGAGTGCACTGGTTTTCGTATTTAGAAACGCGAGGTAGCGACCACATGCCAACTTACTTGAAGATTGAATGTCTGAATAGCTCCAAGTCCCCCAGAGCCGTCCAGGGCACCGATTGGCCTAAATACAAAATAATCATGGAAGAGTGCTGTCTTGACGGTACCTCCTACAACTTAGAGGGCGCGACAAACGATGCCATACAAACAACCACGCATTCGCTTTTGAAGAGTTCTGCCCGCACCAATTTCGACATCGAACTCGAGAAACTTGGAGCAATTCGCCATCGTGCGGAACGAAGATATAGACGCACGAAGTCCACTCATGACTTGAGATTGGCTAGACGAACCCAAAAGAAAATACAGCGTCACATGAACAAGCTGGCTTCTCGACAATGGGTATCCTTTTACGAGTCCCTGGATCCGCGAAAACCTTTATCGCTTATATGGAGGACTGTTCGTGGCCATCGCACAACCTTTGGTCAGCGCAACCCGTTTAAATCTCTGGCACTACATCTACAATGTAGAGAGATTGACGTCGCTGAATATTTCTGCAGAAAGATTGCTGGCGAGGCAAATTCCGATGGAACGGGTACGGGGACGCTCGACCACCCACTGTTCTCACGCGATCCCCGCATGGAGTGCCCGTTTACTATGGAAGAACTTGAAGCTGCGCTGGCTTTGTGCAGGCGTTCTTCAGCACTAGGACCTGACGGCATTATGTACCGTGCCCTATGTAACCTACGAGACCAAGCTCGGAAGGCCCTCTTGCTCCTATACAACGACTCCTGGCAGACGAGTACGGTTCCGCATGAATTAAAGTCAAGTCGCCTCATTCCACTTCTGAAAGCTGGAAAGTCGCCTTTGGACATTTCCTCATACCGTCCAATCGCACTTGCCAGTTGTGTCGGAAAAACAATGGAAAGAATGATTTTAACACGTCTGGAATGGTACTTAGAGTACTTTGAAATCTACGCAGACGCTCTGACCGGATTCAGGCGTGGCCGTTTGTCAACCGACAACGTTGTTGACTTGGTAACATTTGCGCAACACCAGAAGGCCTGTAAATGACTATCTGCTGCTGCTTCTAGACGTTAAAGGGGCTTACGATAATGTCACCCATGAAGCCATCCTTGGCGCGTTAGAAGCAGTAGGACTTGGTGGTAAGTTATATATGTGGGTGTGCAGCTACTTACAGAGAAGATCATTCTACGTGCACACAGAAATGGCCCGACATCCGAGCATTACGGTAGCCGAGGAGTGCCTCAAGGCGGAGTGCTTATCCCGACGCTTTTCAATCTAACCCTCATTGTATTAGTTGACAACCTGCCAAGCACCGTACGACTTTTCATCTATGCGGACGACATCTGCATTTGGGCATCAGGTGTAACACGACTTCAGCTTCGCGCTCGGCTTAAGAAGGCAGCCACAATGACCTCTTGCTGCCTTCGTCAACAAGGACTTGAAATTTCACGTGGAAAGTGCGCAATGGTGGCATTCACCAGGAAGCCAATGTCTGCTTACGGAATATCAATTAACAGACAACTTATACCATACAGCAGAAGTCACAGGTTCCTGGGAGTCGTAATTGACAGAGACCTGTCTTGGACTCCGCACGTGAATTACGTGAAAAAGCGGCTGACTGCTATCTGTCACCTGTTCAGTTCCTTGCAGGAAAAAGTTGGGGAGTATCCATACACGGTATGTTACAGCTGTACATGGTGTTGTTCGTTGGATTCCTGCGGTACAGCCTGCCTGCAATATCCAACACCTGCAAGACTAACCTCCGTAGGATTCAGAGCATTCAAGGCCAAGCCCTTAAGATATGTCTTGGCTTACCACGCAGTGCGTCCACAGCTGAAACCATTGCCATTGCCCAGGATTACCCAATGACGACGCACATTACCGTTGAGACATGCGTACGCATCTCAGACACTCTGCTAGGACCCCTTCCCACCACCTGACGAGCCTCACTGCAGAAAGGACCTGCTCGACATTTAGCGCTACTGTCAGTGCACATCGTGCATCGTTTACTTCAGGGTACGCACCTGCGGCCAAGCCAGTGCTTCCTCCGTGGTGTTTGAGCCGTCCACAAGTACAGAAGAAGTCAGATGTACCGGCCCCTGCTCTAAAAACAACTGAGCTTACTCCTCTTGCATGAAAAGTACAGCAGCCACGTGCACATCTATATCGATGGATTGACTACGTCGTCCAGTTCTGGTGGTGCGGTGGTTATACCAACGCGAGGAATAACACTGCGGTTCAAGACATCGCATGTCACGACATCAACGGCGGCAGAACTAACGGCTCTGCGTCGTGCACTAGAATTCATTGATTCTGAAAGACCTAGAAAATGGGCTGTGTTTTCAAACTCAAAACCGGCATTACAGTGCATGCACGTAGTTCTCCGACGCGGCTGTCATGAACAGTTGACATACGAAACAGTTAAACTTCACCATCACATCCAACAAAAAGGCCACGAAGTTGTATTTCAATGGGTACCTGGTCATTGTGGAATCAGTGGCAATGATTCTGCAGATAACGCTGTTCGCAAATCACACCAAAAAGAGCTCAGCGTTCCAATTACACTTTCGAGGACAGACGCCGCAAGGCAGCTTCGACACCTGGCGCGCAGTCTCTCACTGACCGAGTGGAACTCGCCAAACTTACGACTTACACCACTGCATCAATTAAATCCCTCACTGCAACTCCGACCTCCATTCGGACTTTCTCGACGTGAAGCTTCGCTTCTCTGTCGCCTTTGGTTAGAAGTTGCCTTCACAAAGGCATACTCTACATTGATTGGAGTGACCGACAGTGCAGCATGCGAGGTCTGCGGCACCGACGGAACTATTGACCACCAGCTGTGCCACTGTCCACGATATGCCCCTGAAAGACAAGAACTTGGTAACGCGCAAAAAAAAAACTGGACAATCGGACGCTTTCCGCGCAGGTGCTGCTGGAACACCGCCCCCATCGCTCGTCGGCCCATAAAGCGGTGAAGGCACTTTTGTGCTTCTTGCGGACGACGGGCTTGTGTCAACGTCTGTGACTATTAGTGCAATAGCACACGCGTCAGCAAAACTAACCGCTAATTTCCCTTCTTTCCTTCCCTCCTCTCTCCCCCTGTCATCTTTGTGTTCCCTCTTCCCATTCCTCCGGTGTAGGGTAGCCAACCGGACGTTATTCTGGTTAACCTGCCTGCCTTCTGCCTTTCTCTTGCTTCCTTCCTTCCTTGAAGCCACGGGGTCGATCGCTTTTGAGAGGGGAGCAATGACGCGAAATAAGTTGGCACGTGATGAGACTGGCCTCCTTGAGGGTAGAACGACGATGTGGTTGCGCGCGCGATCTCCGAGGATCAGCCATTGCTAAAGGGAAACGGTTTTTTTTGCCAAAATGTCGCTTGTTAACTATTCTAGCAGTACTAGCTGGGTGGCAACATGATGAAGCTGGACTGACGAATACAGAACAGCCAAGACGGCATCACGACCACGAACAACATACATAGTGGCCCAAGATATTAGACAAGTGGGGCCACTCCGACGGCGTAGAATGCGTGATGACGACGGCATGATGAGAGTCACATGACGAACGTGGAATGGCGGTTATGGCAGGAGTGCGACGGCGTAGTGAAGACGGTGTGACAACACATGCATGACAGCTACTGTTGACGACGATAGCTTGACACTGGCGGCCGTATATCACGATTGAATGACAGCAGCTTAATTACAACAGAATGACAACAAAATGAATAACGTCGTTGCGACGACCAATCCAATAAGACGACGGCAACATGATGACATTGGAATGATGTTTCTCAAGCGATGACGATGAAAAAATGCTACGTCACGATGACGGCAGTTGTATGAAGACGACTGTGTGACATCGATGAGATGACGATGAGAGCGTGAGAAGAATCGACTGGCGAAGCTGGAATGATGACATTAGCCCGACCACGGTGACCTCACGACGACGGCGGTAGAAGATGTCATGCATGACAGCTAATGCATGACAACTGC
Source organism: Dermacentor silvarum (assembly GCF_013339745.2). Classification (NCBI taxonomy): domain Eukaryota; kingdom Metazoa; phylum Arthropoda; class Arachnida; order Ixodida; family Ixodidae; genus Dermacentor; species Dermacentor silvarum. The sequence continues at coordinate 280,117,001 of NC_051154.1, read as the reverse complement.
GTGACGACAACGTCATGATTGGAGTCGGATGAGAAAGATTGAATGACGACGATGAGACGAGCACGACTTCGGGCGGAACATGCCACGCTCGAAAACCTACTCTTCGACCGTGCGCGCTAGAATTTTATTCCCTTGCTGGGAAGGGAAACCGCGAGCGGACGTCCAAAACCACTCAGCCTTTTTCTCCTATATACTCGTATGCATCAACGAGAGAAACATGCTCCGAGTCAGAAGAGGAATAAACGCAACGGGCTACACATTCTTTGAACTTTAGCTCCCGTGCTCTCAGTTCTCGGAAAAGTTCCTGAAACTTCCCAAATTACTTTCCTTCACTCAATAAAAAACATTTGCTTTATCATTATTGCTTGCTTGTACATTGCTTGCATTCAAACAAGATATGTTATACGATGATTGATTCCTTGTACTCGATGGACGCTTGTAAGAGGTTAGCATACAGCGTTTCACGAAGTACTTAATTATCTGCACTAGGAATCTGTCAATTTTGACAGCAAAATAAATGTCAAGTACAAAATGATGCGCACAAGTGCCCGAAGCCGGCAGTTATCAGTGGAACGAACTGGCAAAAATGACCCGTTACTGCATAGCGAAGTGTACTGCAAACCAGGGCGCCGTCAACGAGGCCGATTCGGAGCGCATGGCTGCCGGCACGTTTTGCGCTACCTGTGGACGCTCGGTGATCGCTGGGGGGGGGGGGGGGGGGGGGGGGGAATGCCGTCCCAATGCGTCCCAAGGGCTGTCACTAGTATCTCATACCACAATGCATCAGCTCGGTGACCCTCCACCGCCCACCAGTGACGCTAATAGGTCCGGCAGCTATGCGCTCCGAATATCGCGTTTCCATCGCGGAGCACTTTGTGCTTACAGCGCAGGCATCGGGTGCTGATGTGTTAACCGATCTGCCGAGTACATTCCGAAACCGCAGATCAAGTTCCAAACTGCCGCACTTATACAAAATGCAAGACGGGTAGCTTTGGCAACAAAAGAAACTTATACGGCAGCTAGAACGAACTGCGCATTAGCGATGCTTTGCAAAACCAAAGCTCTCGTATAATCCCTAGACCGGAACTAATGCGAAATGGCAGGAAAAAAAATGGCATTGTTTTCACAACTTTTAGTTTTAGTTCTACGTATACATTTGCTCTAGTGCAGCGCGACAGTCAGGTTTTGTTAAACTCAAGGGAACGTGAGCGCTCGTTTTGGCGGCACAAAACTTGGGGTCGAAATTTGCAGTCCCCAGTTGAGCGGCTTACATTGAAATTTTGGTATGAAGCCTGGTGAGTTAAACAGCTGATTCTGGGCGTTTGCACGCTCAGTGGTTCTGTGTTGCTGGGATCGACTCTTCCGTGTCGGTTGTTGTGAGATGGTTGGTAGCATTCCGAGTTTGCAGCTGTTGCCGAACGCCAAGCCATCTTCTTGGTCACCAGCCACTCTCATCCTGACCAGCAGTTGTCTGCACTGGCCAGTCGAGATTTTGCGGGACGTGAAGGAGCTGTTGCGTTCGGCGACCAACGCGGACAGCGAACTTGGAGTATCAGCTGATGGCCTGTGACGAATCACTTCGGGAGGCTTAAAAACATCCTACAAGAAAGATCAGCGGCGACGCCATGCCTAGACACCTTTCAAAGAATACGTGGTTACTAGCTGTCACCTGGACGCCGGCCACGACGCTAGGAGCAAGAAAGTCTTGGAAAAGGGCCGCTGCTACGACGCTTTCTCACGGCCTCTCGATAGACCCGCTGGGCACCAAGGCCGTTCTCCAGACAAATCCGTCGATGGCTGGCCCTTCCAGGGGACCCAGACGCTCCATATCGAGGCAAGCGCGAAGTCACCTGTTTACGAGTGTCCCCCCCCCCCTTTCTGTGGTGAGTGAGCAGTGTGTGCCCGAGGGCACTTCTCCGAATGTGTTCAGGGAACAAAAGCGCCGGGGGATTATGCGCACCCTCGCCCTCAAGGCGGACCCCTCGGTGGCTCTCGACGCTCCGATTGGAGGAAGGTGGGACCGCAGCTTGGCCAGAGGGCTTTTAGGCGGACGTTTGCGGCTCATATAGAGTGCTCTCCCATCTGCCCTAAGATGTAGTAGGTGCTCTTCCTTGTGCTCTCCATGAGAGATGTAAACAGTGCTATCCCATCAGCTCCATCATGTAGCTCATGCTACGGGAACAATGTACTGTGCTCCATAGTCCGGCCAGTACGTGTATCCCCATGTCCTGTAAATAAGTTTGCCTTTCCGACGTAAACAAATCCCCTTTGCCGTTTACCCTACCTCTCGACCTCGTACTGATCACGAAAGAAGCGAACCCTCCTCGTCAACTCAGCCTCCGTGTGACGCCCCGGTATTGTAGGCCAGCTACCCGTTTCGAGACGCACCGGTGGCGTAGGCTAGGGCGCGACCAGCAGTTTGACATCGGACTCTGAGGCCACGACCCCCAGCTCCTACAATGTGCAGAAGGCGTAGTCTACCAACTTGCTTTAAGGTGCGGAAGAGTTTACAGTGGTGAGCACTGTTATGGTGAACACCTCATTAGTTTTCAAGAGCCTATAGCACTTGATGTTAAGCACATAATACAGAAAACTATTATTTATTTTATCGGCATCATCATTAGGCGTCGTATTCGGCACATTTCCCCCCTGAAGTAGAAGATATGTTGAAGTTATGCCAACTTGAATACAAATGAGGTTTTCACACTAACAGTGCTCTGCACTGTACCTTGGCCAAACTGGGAGATGTGTTAACGATAAGTTAATGGAGCACGCAAACGAAAAAATACGCATGAAGGAAAAGATTTTTGAAGGTTTTCTGGCAAGTCATTGTCCGACTTGCAAGGACTGTTCGCCCGACCTTGTGAACACTTTAATTATCAAGAAGAGCAGAACGCGTGTGACACGGGAAATCGCAGAATCTCAACGGATTTCTAGACTTGGAGGGATGTGTCAGCATGGCCTCCATCACGCTTTCAGACAAAGAGCTGGTATATTTACGAATGCGCGTATGCCAACCGCTGGCTAGGATAGCACCTGTATAGTCGTGAATCATTCACAATAGATATGGTCGATCCCTCGTGCATAGGAATCGGTAGAACACGAAAGTGAAACGTGCCTTTACAGAAGCTGTTGTACGCTTGCTTCGTGAACTCGCGGTTGGCTGCAGTGAAAGCCGCACGGCTTGCGGGTCGGCGACCATGTTGCAGGTTTGCTTCGCGCACGGCATGCTGCTGCCGAGTCGTTAACCAAGGTACGAGAATTTTGGTCCGGCTCCGTAGTATCTTGGGTAGCCAGTTCAGTTGCGACGCGCTCAGCTTCAGGAATGCGAGTGTCCGAGTTCGCAGCGGGCGCCGCGAACGCGTTCTGCTTTACGCTGGCGTGTCTCTCGCCGAACCAAAACAAGATTCACCCGTAGACGTCGTTGCCTTTCTCCGCCGCTTAGCGGAGCAGTTTTCTTATTTGGTGCCATCGCAAGCGAAACAGTAGGTGGCATGTAAGCACTGCTGATGCATGTTGAAGCTGCCCTCCTTAGGCGACGAGGCCTCACAGGCTACTCGGACGCGAAAGACAAACCATGTGCGGAAACTGCGTCGCCACGTCAGCAGAAGGCCTACACCGCTTACACCAGGCTACACCGCGTAGGAGCTTCCGCTGTGCTGAGACTACCGATGCACTCACGGTCGCCGCTCGTTAGTGTCGTGATATATTACTTCGCTTCCCCGCTCCTAGATGGTGAGATCCATGCCAAGACAGAGCAGATTTCACGCGTTCGCGCCGACGTCACATCCTTTACAGTAAGTTGATGGTGGAACCCGGCATAAAACACTTTCGTGTTAATAGTCTTGTTGGAAGTTTAGCGCTCGTCCTTGCCGTCTCGTCTCCGTCCGTGTCTTTTTGCGCTGCAACCTTTTCAAACTGCAGATATGTTTTGTTAGGGTGAGCTCCCTAGCAGCAAACAGTACGTGTTAGGACGGTGTAGGTGAACCGCAGCTAGGCGGCTGGCCACGGCCATCTGGACTCTGATGCCGAGGGATCAGGAAGTGATGAGTCGTTTTTCTCACAACTCTAATTTCTCGCCACCTTCGTTCTTGGCACCATTTATAAGCGTCGTTCCCTCCCCCACTCTTCTCGCATCCTTCACCCCACACCCGTACTTAAAATTAACTCTTTTCCGTCAGTGACAGTTGCACTCTTCAACATTCACCTGGTTGCGGGTCCGGCAACCCTAACGTTCCTATTTCTGTTTACCTTTTCATGGTGGCGCCGCTGCTTGGACGAAGCCGCGTTCAGCGTTTAGTCAAATACGAGAGTGGTGAGTTGATCTTAAGCGTTACCTTTCGTGCACCGCTGCTGTTTGTCTGTGTAGTTCACTGAACACACAGCGAGACACATTTGCTGAAGGCTTTGCTCTGCGACATTGTTCATAACCTCCGCGAAAGTTTGCATTGTCATTGCCTGACACGGCACAAAGCATCGTGGCCGAAGTGATCAACTTTAATCAAATTAAGGGATTGTACGTGCCAAAACCACAATCGGACTGTCAGGCACGCCGTGGTGGCGATTTCCGGATTAATTTTGACTCCCTGGGGTTCTTTAACGTGCACCCCGTCGATATACGGCTGCCGCGGTCGTGATTGAACGCTCGACCTCGAACAACGCCGTAGCCGCAAAGCTATACGAGTATACCGCGGCGAGCTCATGTTGATTTGACATGCGGCGGCTTCCTTCGTGTCGCCTAGACGCTACGGTGCTTTAATGTCACCTTGCATCTGCAGGCCGTGCGTCACTTGTCCTCTAGACAAATGTGCCTGGTGTTTATTTTCCACAAATAGTAGAAACGTACCGAAGCACACCTTGAACCTAAGTTTATCCAGTTCGTCAGCAACCGCTGCGTGTCTTGTTGTAGCGTTTCTTTGTCTTCTTACATCACATTTTCCCTTTCCCGCCCTCACCCTCATGTATGCCAGCTGCGAGCGATGAATGGCAAAGCGGTTGCATTGTCTGCCTTCTCTCCCTACCTCCTCTCTACCATTCTATCTGCTGCTACTTGCGCAGCAGCAGCAGCAACATCGTCATCCAGTAATTGTATCAGCGGTAGTGTGGTAGCAGTAGTACTTGTATAGTAGTAGTCAGGCAACCCGCAATATTTTCGGAATGTTTTTTTCTTCGGCGCTGTGTGGTCAACGATCCGGTCAACTCTTCGACGGCCCGTCGGCCTGGTGGGGAGCAACAATGCGCCAAAGTATTAAGCACGTGCTCGTCCCCTCTTTCTCGGTGTGTGTACTTTTCAGCGCTGATCCCCGTTCAATAGCTATGGTTGACACGATCCGCAGTGAGCGAGAGGCGCACCGTGGGTGGGGCCGCAATTTTATCCTTGCGCTCGTTTGGCCACATGATTGTTACGTGATGAGATCTGCGAAGCGTGGAGTTCTGACTCCTCAATCGCCTCGCCCCTCCCTTGGGACCGCCACTTACAGTCTAGTACACTTTACCCCAGCCCCCGACAGTACTGTTCCTAAACATTGGTGTCGGGGGAGGTGAAGAGGATTCTACAGCGGTTTTTGTCTTTGCCTTTCTGTCGACGTCTCGAATAACCTTGCCAGCAGCACATGTTTTTGCAAGCACCGGTTTTTCTAATGGGTAGGGATGTCCCCTGGCCTGGTGCTCGGCTGTCGTGGGGGTTGACATCTCGAAAGAGGGCCCAATAGAGATTTCAGGACTTGTCTCTGGGCGCCTCTTGTCCAACCACAGACGGCCTTGTTGACGAGCATCCGCCGCGGCTGTGGGAGGCAACCGCTGCCGCCGGGTACCTACCGGTAAAATAGGTACAAGCGCGCTCCTGGCCTGGTGTTCGGCCATTGTGGGATCTCAACGCTTGGAAAGGGGTGTTTGACCTCAACCCGAAGGCGTCTCCACCTCAATAGGTGCGTGGGGTACCTATTGGGAAATGGCATGGGAAATGGCCGCCATGGGAGCGGCCGAGACATCACTTTTTTCCGTGCTCACGAGGGTTTCGACGGGAATTCAAGGCGCAGGCTCCTTTCCCAAGCGTATCACCCCTGAAGGAAGCCGAACGCCAGACCAGGGTACGCTTGTACCCATTTGAGCCAGTGGGTGCCCGGCGGCGGTGGGAATCGAACCCACAACCTCCCGCAGCCGAGGCGGGTGCACTACCACTAGGCCAGAGATCCAGAGAGGATCTCATCAGTAGTGCACTTTGTGTGTGCAACTGGCGACATACACAAAATAAGGGCTGGCTGTTCACCAAAGAACTATAAGGTCATCATTTTTTCAACAAAGAAAAAATGGGAGGTTGTATCAGACAGCTTTTCACATCCTTGTCAACTTTCCGTCACTTAAGTTTTTCTGTTTCCTATCCTGTAATCACTATGCACCTATCATAGGCATACACCTGGGGGGAGCGGCGACGCGGATGAACTTGTGTGTTCGCTTCGAAAGCGGCTCTGCACTGCCCGTGAACAAGGCTGATGCCCCCGAAAATTTCCAGAATCTTACTAGATACAACTGAAAGCCAAATGTTTGAAAACAATGAACATTCTTAAAATTCTTGCGAACACGACATGGAACAGAGACAGGAGCTGCTTCATCAACCTGTACAGGAGCCTGATACAGTCACGTTTGGACTATGGGTCTGTGGTGTATCACTCTGCAGCTCCAAGTGCATTGAAGAGTTTGGATCCCGCTCACCATCTAGGTATTCGCCTGGCCACAGGCGCCTTCAGAGCAAGTCCTATACAGAGGTCTTACGTAGAATTCAATGAGTGGTTACTCCACCTCTAAAGAACATATATAAGCTTCACATACTTCCTTAAAGTGCAATCTAATCCTGAACACCCGTGTTATAAAACTGTTAACGATTTGACGTCTGCCACGCTATTTCAAAACCGACCTTCAATAACAAAACCTTTCTTACAACACGTGAAGAAGCTGAGCGAGAAAATTAATGTCCCACTAGATGTGCATCCACTGATGGCTCCAACAAGGCTGTTGCCACCGTGGCTGCGGTAAATGATAGAATGCGACACCTCTTTGTCGAAGTTACAGAGCCCGCTCCAGAGGAACACATCCGAATGCAATTTCGAGAACTTCAATTAAACAATTCATGCTCGTAATTTTACATTGACGCAACAAAATCGCATGCTGGCGTGTTTTATGCAGCAGTTGGTCCATCTTTTTCAATATGTGATGTTTTACACCCTGAAACAAGTATCGTTTCCGCGGAGGCATACGCATTAATGACGGCTGTTAAACATATCCGGAAAACCAACCTACGAAAGGCTGCTTGGTTTTCCTCACTGGTTGGCTACACTCAGAGCATTCACCTACTCTGAGTGTAGTAAGGTTTTTATTGTCATTCCGCAAATATAACGGCAAATATAACGCAAATATGTCATTCCACCGTATGCCGTGACGAACACAGCGTAGTCATGCTGATTCTTTAACACCTTATAACACCCGAACTAACCTCTTTTAAGTTTCTCCTTCTTCCCACACACTGTAACAGATTGGAACAGCCTGCCATTATCACAATTGATAAGCATCGAATCTATTGAACGCATGTGTAATGTTAACGGTATTGCTATGTCAGGCAAGCCTTATATTGTTTTCTTTTTTCTTTTTTTTATACGTAAACTTTGTTTGATACATTCCACATCTTCCTTATTCTAATATTTTCAGTATTTTGCAATGGTCACTCGTTCATCAACTTGTGGTATTTGTTGATTTTTGTTTCCTTTTTTTCCCTGTCGCGAGAATGGTTGCAAGTGCTCATATATGGGTATTGCCTGTATTCATGATGCCTTAAACTCAGTGTGGTACTGATCTAATGTTTGTCAAGTTCTATTCCTTCAGTGTACCTTCTATTTATCTTATTTAGTCGTCACGTTCATTTTTTTCTGATCATTACATACGTTGCAAAACTTTAGTATTTCTTTTTCATGTGTGTATCTATATATGTACACCTATACCTAAATATTTATGTATACAGCCCCTCCTGCTTGGGCCCTCATTTGGGCCAGCAGTATTGTATAAATAACAATTTCATTGTCAAAAAAGCTTTATTTACTTCTATGCACTGCGTACAAATCTAACCAGCTCATCCCCCGCAGGGGCGTCTGCGTAAGCAGGCGTTCGGTGTGTTGCGACACCACGGACCCGAGCACATGGGGGCTGGCCCTCCCGCGTCTAGCCGTGCGTGGCTTAGCCGTGTTCGGGGAAAAGAGGATCCTGTGGGTTGAGCCAGTGCCGAGTGCTTGGACCTTTATGGCCCCTCGGCGGAGGCAACACACCCCTCTGGCCTCGGCTTCACGTAGACGGCACCCCCGGACTGACCCACCTGGAGGAAATCGGCAGTTGCCTTTTCCTGTCCTTCTCCTCTCTCCTACCTTCGACTTTCCATCTCTTTTTAAATCTTTCCTATCTTCTCTTCACTTCTTTTTAATTCCTATTTCTGAGGTGGCAAGGATTAACCTGGTGTATGGTATCCAACCTTGGGTATGCTATATTGGGTTATACTAGATACGTACAGCTGGCGTTAGCGATTCCTCCGGGTCTCGTAGCGTCCCCTTGTTGGGCTCGGTGGTGGACGGCTGGCGTCTGTACCGGAATCAAATAATCTTTCATCGTTCCCACGCCTCCCCGATCGTCCTTTCTCTAAAAGAGGGCGCCCCGATGAAACTTTTCAGTTTTCCACACAGAACATTGACAAATTTCCACAGTTCCATATTATTCACACTGAATGTCCAGAAATGAGAGCAAGATTAGTCTCACCTTTCCTACTGTCGAAGTGTCTTACGGACACAATCTGACCAGGATACAAAGCCACGAAAACGGCCAGTGGAGATCTTCTCCTAGAAGTTCAGAACAAGACCCAGTATGACAAACTGAACAGCCTCCTGTCCTTTGGCAATACTCCTATAACCGTAACTGCACACCGCTCCCTGAACACAGTTCGTGGTGTGGTATCTAACAGTGAAATCTTGAATCTCACCGAAAATGAACTCCTTGACGGATGGAAAGATTAAAATGTTGTCCAAGTGCAGCGAATCAAGATAAGGCGCAATGACCAGGAAATACCGACAAAGCACTTCGTCCCATAGGTCGGCAGTGTGGGGAGAACACTCACTCACACTCACTCACCATAATTTTTTCCAGGCCCCGCACTCACTCCCGTTCACACTAACCTCCACTCACACTCACAGCACTCACTCGCACTCGCACTCACTTCCACTCACACTCACTGGCGCTCACTCGCACTCACCTCCACTCACACTCACACACACACTCGCACTCGCAATCATCTCCACTCACAGGCACTCACTCGCACTCACACTCACTGGTACTCACTCGCACTCGCACTCACGTGCACTCACACTAACTGGCACTCACTCGCACTCGCACTCACCTGCACTCACACTCACTGGTACTCACTCGCACTCACACTCACTGGCACTCACTCGCACTCGCACTCACCTGCACTCACACTCACTGGAACTCACTCGCACTCGCACTCACCTGCACTCACACTCACTGGCACTCACCTGCACTCACACTCACTGGCACTCACTCGCACTCACCTGCACTCACACTCACTGGCACTCACTCGCACTCACCTGCACTCACACTCACTGGCACTCACTCGCACTCACCTGCACTCACACTCACTGGCACTCACTCGCACTCGCACTCACCTGCACTCACGCTCCCTGGCACTCACTCGCACTCACCTGCACTCACAATCACTGGTACTCCCTCGCACTCGCACTCACCTGCACTCACACTCAGTGGCACTCACTCGCACTCTCCTGCACTCACACTCACTGGCACTCGCTCGCACTCGCACTCACACTCACATTCACTGGCACTCACTCGCACTCACCCCTTTGAAATGAGTGCGAGTGTGAGTGAGTGCCCTCATGAGTCACTGTGCCGATCCATACCGCTCACAATTCGTCTATATTAATAACGAAGCTTCCAATTTAGCACCTGCTGCATCGGGAGTGCGCCAAGGCAGTGTTTTGGACCCAGCTTTATTTTTAATATACATAAAAGATTTGCCTTCCCGATTACATGGTAACACCCGTCTATTCGCGGACTATTGTACTTCGTACCGCGAAATTAATTACAGTGATAATCACCATATACAAAATTCTGCATTTTCTTGGTGTCAGGAGTGGCAGATAACTCTAAATGCCGAAAAGTCTGTAACGCTAACAGTAAGAAAGAAACAGATATCTGAGTTTACTTACATTATTAAGGACACACCTCTCACTTGTGCATTTCAGCGTAAATATTTAGGTGTCACTTTAACATACGCTCTCCGATGGGTAAGCCATATTAACAAAATAACCTCAAGTGGAAATCAATGTACATGCTGAGCCCTAAACCAACTCTTCTTTCGGAGAAGACACCTTCGTCTTGCGGCCCCAGATAGAATTTGCTGGCGTACAAAATGCTTGTTCGGACAGTGCTGAAGCACGCCAATATTGTTTGGTTTCCGTACACAATATAACTCATTGCAAGAATGGAAGGGGTGCAGAGGAAGGCAGTAAGGTTATGTTTTAATAAATACAAATTAACGGATTCATTGACTAAATTATTAAAGAGAGCTGGTTTATTAACACTCCAAAGTAGAGCAATACTAGCACGACTAAAGTTTTCGTTTCAATTTATTCATGGTGGCATAAACATTGACGTCAGCCCCAAACTCTCTCTGTCCATTTCTCTGTCATTGACATTAGACGTGTGCATGCTTGCCGCCCATGCTCGCTAAGCTCCCCTTCGGTCGGACTGAGCCAAGAGAGCGGGAAACAGAGGGAGAGATTGACTGTCCGTATACTTAGTCAACCACTTAACGCAGAAACAAACACAAAAGGGAGAACAAAGCGGTATATACCATTGCATCTTCGCTTTTTCTCCATGTATGCGAGCGTGCGTGTCTGTTACTCTGTGCTAACTTGGCTAATCCCTCTTCCGCTCTCTCTGTTTATATAAGGAGCCTGTACGTGTACGTTTAAGAGGGAAGCTGGAAGAAAATGAGGAGCCATTCCACCCTCTGAAGGCGGATGACCAGCGAAGGTGTAGCAAATCACACGGTATTAAACGTCTTCAGTCAGTGGAAGTCATGGCAAAATTTGCCGGTCATGATTTGGATATGTCTGCCATCAGCGCTCCAGCCCATACATATTTCCCTGGTGTATTAAAGAAAATGTCGCAGTTTCGCCCGAAAGGCGAAGCTTCGATTGCGATAGCAAATTAGTAGATAGCTATACAAAGCAAGGATAGTATTTGAATGGGCCGTGCAAACTTGTACACATTCGCCTACTAACTAAATAGACAAGCACGGTGTCACGCGCGAACAGCTAAACATGAACACATCTTGCTCGATGACCGCGGAAACTCGCTGTCAGAACGCTGGAGTAAGGAGGCGCAGCTATAGCCGCGAGCGAATTGACCTTCGTGCCGCCTCTCGCTTCAAAGCGAACTAAACGTCGAAAACACGGCGCATACGAAGTAACCGGCTCTAGTTGAACATTGTTCACGTAGCAAATCGCTTTGAAGAGGAGGCGCCCGCGTGCCCCCTTTTTCCACGTCGCAGATCGCTTTCGAGATAAGACACCCACGCGGCCGCCGCCGGAGCAAGACGACCCCCCCCCCCCCCCCCAAATGCCTGACGCGCGACAGAAGCAGCGCGCTTCCGCCCCGCCTTTTCCCTCGCGCGCGCGAGATTGAGCATCAAGTGTCGGCTGACCCTCGCAAGCTTGCACTCGCACACGCAGCGTACCGACGGCACGCTACGACGATTTTACCGTGTTTGGACTTTATACGGAACCTCACAACGACTTCCACGGCAGAAGTTGTCTTGGAGTGTCCATATTATATTATATTGCTATCGCAATATAATATATCCGCTCATCTCATTATACATTGTCTCACTCATGCCTGATCCTTGGATTATTACGACCTTAGTGAGTGGTTTCTATCCCGGCGTGCACAATCTGCTAGTGCGATAAGTCATCACCGCTAGTGACCTTGTACACACAACGTGCCTCCATTTTTCCGCAAGCAAGTTGAACCGATATCACCTCTGCTTATCGTTCAAGCACTCACCACGTTCCCACTCCCACTCACAACCACTCACTCATGTTCACACTCACCTGCACTCACACTCACGTTCACACTCACCTCTACACACCCAGAAGCACTCACCCCGTTCACACTCACAGCACTCAGTCACGTTCACACTCATCTCCACTCACACTCACAAGCACTGACCACGTTCACACTCACTTCTACTCACACTCATTGGCACTCACCTCCACTCACTCACACTCACTGGCACTCACTCACACTCACCTCCACTCACACTCACTCACACTCACTGGCACTCACTCACACTCACTTCCACTCACACTCACTTCCACTCACTCTCACTGGCACTCACTCTCACTCCCACTCACACTCACTGGCACTCACGCGCACTCGCACTCACTTCCACTCACAGGCACTGGCACTCACTCGCACTCGCACTCACTTCCAGTCGCACTCACTGGCACTCACTCGCACTCACCTCCACTCACACTCACTGACACTCGCACTCACCTGCACTCACACAGTTCACTGGCACTCTCGCACTCGCACTCACCTGCACTCACACTCACTGGCACTCACTCGCACTCGCACTCACCTGCACTCACTCGAACTCGCACTCACCTGCACTCAAACTCACTGGTACTCACTCGCACTGGCACTCACCTGCACTCACACTCACTGGCACTCACTCGCACTCGCACTCACGCCTTCGAAATGAGTGCGAGTAAGTGTGAGTGAGTGCACTCATGAGTGAGTGCGCCGACCTATGCTTAGTCATAACCTTTGGCTCCAGTATACTCCCAGAATATATTCAAGCAGGCTACATAATTCCATACATTCCAGACCATACATTCCTAATCGTCGCAGGTGCTTCAAGTGCCAGAAGTTTGGTCATAGCTCCCAGAGCTGCCGTGGCCGAATGTCCTGCGCAAAATGTGGTGCTAATGAACACGCAGCTGAAAATTGCATATCTGACCCGCATTGTTCAAACTGTGATGGAGATCATCCCGCGTACTCGCGCTCTTGCCCTACGTGGAAGAGAGAGAAGTAGATCATCACTCTAAAAGTGAAAGAAAGCATTTCGTTTAATGAAGCAAGGAAGCGGTTTTGTTTTGTAAAACCTTCTTATGCCGATACGGCGCGCGTGGGGGCTGCGCCGCACCGGCCTCTAGCAGCTGTCCGAACCACACACAGTGTGCCGGCAGCAGCTACTTCTGCCCCCTCGGTGGTGGCAGCTGCCGCTGCTCCACCTTCGTCTGAGAAGGGTCAGCAGGCCTCCGAGCCTGTGGCCTTTAAGGCCCCTGCACATGCAGTGAGGCCTAACAAATCGTCTCATGTCCCCCGGGAAAGGGCAAACAGCGCCTCGCAAGAGGCGATGGATACTTGTTCTTGACCCTCTACGCCTCTGGCACAGAGGGAACGGCATGACTCACTTGAGCGCGCCAAAAAAAATCTTTAATCACTGCTCCACAAAAAACACAACTCCCTAAGTTGAATATCTAGTTTTGTACACAGAGTATTCATTTTGCTTTTAATTAATATGGCTGTCCAAATTTTGCACTGAAACGCCAGAGGTCTTATCAATAATTTAGATGACGTCGAAGAACTCATCAGTCACTTTCAGCCAAAGATGCTCTGTGTACAAGAAACGCATCTGAATTCATCACATAATGATTTTCTTAAGCAGTTCGTAATTTTTAGAAAAGATCGTGATGGTGCTCTCACATCATCAGGAGGCGTTGCGATAATTGCTGATAAGTCGATCGCCTCTCAAGAGGTGACATTACAGACTCCTCTTGAGGCTGTGGCATTCCGCGCCATATTGTATGATAGGCTCGTAACACTCTGCTCGTTATTGATGATGATTATTGGGGTTTATTGGCGCAAGGGCCAGATGTGGCCAAAGAGCGCCAATGCTATGGTAATAGGCTGGTATGGGTGGATGAATAATTAATATTAAGACATGGATAAAGGACATGGATTAAGACATGGCTGTATAGAGACCTAAGATTCGTTGAAATGTCCGCAATTATATATGCATTAAAGTTGATGATGGTACATGACATGTTATGAAGAAACGGTGTATTAAAAAGAGGTGATATATTAAAAGAGGTAGCACTAGTGCCTCACCAGGGCCCTTAAGCACAAGGACCTGGAGGCATGTGCCATACAGGTCACAACTATCGTAGTAGCAGCCTCCATTGAGAGGACGCGCTACGAATCACGTGGGCTTATAACGCGCAATAAGTCGACATCTTGTAAAAATTGTAACACTGATTTATAGTCAAAAATTGGTTCTTCTCCAAGAAACAAAACCGGATGAAGGGGAATGTGGCATCGGTGTGCTATAGGAAAGTGCTTATTTCGTTCAGCCTCTAGTTCCCGACACTCTACCAAGACATGGAGAACGGTCAGCCTCTCACCACACCTACCACAAAGTGGAGGTTCACCACCAGTGAGCAGGTAAGAATGAGTGCCGTACACATGTCCTATTCGCAGTCGACAAAGCACGACATCAGTTTGTCGTGATTTTGTTACCGAAGGCCAATTTCGTAGGTGCGGCTTGATTGAATGAAGTTTGTTGGAGGTTTCATGGTCCCAGATGGATTGCCAAAAGTTTCTCAGCTTATTGCGGAAGAAAGGCTTCAAGTCTGTGGGAGGGATTGCTACGGTAGAGTTGCAGGTTCTCGTAGCTATGGATGTAGCAAGTTCGTCTGCAAGCGTATTGCCCACTATGCCTCTGTGCCCTGGCACCCAACATATTACGATATATTGGTTAGATGCGTACATAGTACACAGAGATGAGTAAAGGTCATTGATTATTGGATTTTTATGTTTCCGTAGAGACACTAAAGCTCTTACTACGCTTAGAGAGTCTGTAAATATGACAGCTTTTTCAAGTTTTAATTCCTTTATGTGTTTTACAGCCGACATTAATGCGTATGCCTCCGCGGAAAAGATACTTGTTTCGGGTTGCAATACATCAGATTCTGAGAAAGATGGACCAAGTGCTGCATAAAACACGCCAGCATTGGACTTTGATGCGTCAGTATAAAATTCTGGGCATTGGTATTTTAATTGAAATTCTCGGAAGTGCATTCTGATGTGTTCCACAGGAGCGTGCTTTGTAACTTCGACAAATGACGTGTCGCATTTTATCATTTGCCACAGCCACGGCGGCAACAGCCTTGCTGGAGCCATCAGTGGGTGCAAATCTAGTGGGACATTCATATCCTCGCTCAACTTCCTCACGTGTAGTGTAAAAGGTTTTCTCATTGAAGGTCGGTTTTGAAATAGCGTGTCAGACGTGAAATTTTTAACAGTTTTATTACACGGGTGTTCAGGATTAGACTGCACTTTGAGGAGATATGTGAAGCTTATATATCTTCTTTGCAGGTGGAGTGACCACTCATTAGACTCTACGTATAAACTCTGTATAGGACTTGTCCTGAAGGCGCCTGTGGCCAGGCGAATGCCTAAATGGTGGACAGGATCTAAAATCTTCAGTGCACTTGGAGCGGCAGTGTGATACACCACAGACCCATAGTCCAGACGTGACCGTATGAGGCTCCTGTACAGGTCCATTAAGCAGCCCCTGTCACTGCCCCATGTCGTGTGCGCAAGAATTTTAAGAATGTTCATTGTTTTCAAACATTTGGCTTTCAAATACTTTATATGTGGAATGAATGTAAGTTTAAAGTCAAGCAAGACACCAAGAAATTTATGCTGTGTGTTCAGAGGTAAGCACTGATCATGGAGCTGGATACTGGGCTCTGGGACAAGGCCCCTCTTCCTTGTAAAGAGGATGCAGGAGCTTTTCTGTGGATTCAGCTTGAAGCCGTTCTGATCTGCCCATGTTGAGACTTTGTTCAATCCAAACTGAACGTGTCGCTCGCAGACTGCAATGTTACACGATTTAAATCCAATCTGGACATCATCAACATATACCGAATAAAACATACTTTGTGGGATAAACGAGCGTAAAGAGGTCATTTTAACAATAAAAAGGGTACAGCTAAGTACACCACCCTGAGGTACCCCGGTTTCCTGTGTAAATGGCCTAGAGAGGGCATTACCAATTCTAACTCGGAAAGTTCGGTGTGAGAGATAGCTTTCAATTACGCTAAGCATGTTGCCACGGATACCCATTCCTGATAAGTCTCTGATAATGCCATAGCGCCATGTGGTGTCATAGGCCTTTTCCATGTCGAGAAAAACTGACAAAAAATATTGTTTATGAGCAAAGTAATCGCGTATGTTTGCTTCAATGCGCACTCAATCGTAAAGGTGGAGAAGATGAACCATACAACCGTCCTCTTACTCTTGCCGAATTTAAGGCTGCACTGAGCAGCTGTAGGCTATAGCAACTCCTCACCTGGAGGTGACAGGGTTGTATATGGCATGATAAGATACCTGAACTCTGAAAGTCAAATGGCATTACTTTCCCTTTTAATAGAATCTGGGCTGCGGAAGATACATACCTTTTATATGGAAGGAAGCTGTAGTAATTCCTATTCTAAAGACAGGCCCAGACCCATCTTTAGTATCCAGCTATCGGCCAATAGCGCTCACAAGTAGTATGTGTAAGCTTTTCGAAAAAATGATTAACCGACGATTCCTGTATTATCTGGAAAATAACAATGCGCTAGATACATATCAGTCCGGTTTTAGAGAAAACAGATCAACTGTTGACCACCTTGTTCGAATAGAAGCAATTATAAGAGATGCATTTGTCCACAACCAATATTTTTGTCGGTCTTTTTTGATTTGGAGAAGGCCTATGATACGACATGACGCTATGGAATACTACAAGACCTATCGTCCATGGGGGTACGAGGCAAAATGTTGAATCTCATAGAAAGTTATCTCTCGAACCAGACTTTCCGTGTTAGACTTGGGAACACATTGTCAAGACGTTTCATTCAGGAAAATGGTGTACCTCAGGGAGGTGTCCTGAGTTGCACATTGTTCATCGTTAAAATGAATTCGCTTCGTTCTACCATACCACCAACAATTTCTTACTCTGTTTATGTCGATGACGTCCAGATAGGTTTTAAGTCTTGCAATCTGGCCGTCTGTGAAAGACAAGTCCAGCTTGCTGTTAGCAAAATGTCGAAATGGGCTGATGAGAACGGCTTCAGGTTCAACGCTCAAAAAAGCACTTGCGTGATTTTCTCTCGAAAGAGGGGTTTAGCTGCAGATCCGGCCATTGAGCTGCATGGAGTACATCTGCCTGTACGTAGCGAGCACAAATTTCTGGGAGTATACTTTGACTCAAAGTTAACTTTTACCCCCCAGATTAGATACCTCAAGGCAAAGTGCCTAAAAACAACCAATATATTAAAGATACTGTCACACACTGCTTGGGGCAGTGACACGAGATGCCTAATGAATCTTTATAAGAGTATCATACGTTCTCGTCTGGATTATGGATCAGTCGTATATCAATCTGCAAGGCCAAACGCACTAAAGATGCTTGATCCTGTCCATCATTTAGGGCTCCGCTTAGCGACTGGGGGTTTTAGAACAAGCCCCATTCCCAGCCTTTATGTTGAGTCACACGAGTGGTCACTCAACCTTCAAAGGTCTTACTCTAGTCTTATCTACTTTCTGAACGTAAATTCAAACTGCCAGCATCCTTGCTACTCCGTTGTAAATGACACTACGTTTGCCTCACTTTTCCATGACCGACCTACAGCAACGGAACCCTTCTCACTGCGGGTGAGGAAACTCGGCGAAGAAAGCGGTGTTCCACTGTTTGAGCATCATGTAATGCCTCCAGCAACGCCGTTACCGCCGTGGCAATGGCAACTTATAGATTGCGACACATCGTTTGTTGAGGTCTCGAAGCATGCTCCGGAAGTACATATCAGAATGCCCTTTCGTGAACTTCAATCGAAATACTCTTGCCAAGAATTCTTTACTGATGCATCAAAGTCACATTCTGGCGTGTCCTATGCGGCAATCGGTCATTACTTTTCTGAAACCGGTGAAATGCATCCGGAAACAAGCATATTTACCACTGAAGCTCATGCCCTGTTGTGTGCAGGGAAGCGTATAATGAAAACAAAGCTTAAAAAATCTGTCATATTCACCGACTCTTTAAGCGTAGTAAAGGCATTAATGTCTCCTCGTAAACACAAAAACCCTGTGCTCAGTGAGCTATATTCAGTGCTGTGCACAGCATATACATCTGACCAACGTGTCGCAATATGCTGGGTACCAGGCCACAGAGGCATTGAGGGCAACATGCTTGCAGATAAAACTGCCGTTTCCCTTGTAAGAAAGGGGAACACATCCTCTACAGCTGTTCCCGCAGTAGATTTGAAGCATTTCTTGCGCAAAAGCCTTAGGAGCTATTGGAAGCACTCATGGGATGCGGAAACAAAAAATAAACTTCACGCTATCAAACCGCAATTAGGGAATTGGCCACCCACTACGAAAACACGACGACCGAAGTTACTCTTTGCCGCCTTAGGATTGACCAGACGTATGGCACGCACTCTCACCTGTTGACTGGTAATGAAGCCCCTTCCTGTAACAAATGTGGCGAGACACTAACTGTATTCCATGTCTTAATAGAGTGCGAGGAATTAGAGCCTCAAAAAAAGAAATACTTCCCCTTAGCATACAAACAACACGTTTCTCTACACCCAGCAATATTTTTGGGCACAGCACCGTTCTTTGATCACAGGTTAGTTTTAAATTTTCTTGAAGATGCCGGTACATTCAGAGTCATCAGCCCCCTACATTCGTAGCACATCCTCTCTTCTGAGGCTGCTGCTGCGACAGCATTATTGTAGAGCACGTGCCTCTCAGCCCTTGCGTTCAAGGGTCCTGTTGAGGCACCGGTGCTACTTTCACGTACACGTTTTATGACATTATCACTTCAGAACAAACCATCCATGGTCATTGCTCACATCTCCGGTAATTGTCATCATTTTAATAGTTATATATCTTACGCAAGTTACAGCGGCTGATTTTAGGCCTATTTACAGCCATTTAACACCCACCATTCACAGTACATTCCTTTATTTCATAAAGAATTGATTGGAAACTCATCACCATGTGTATGGCGCTCTTTGGCTATATCTAGCCCTTGCGCCAAAAAAAAACCCATACATCATCATCATCATCGTGATCTGCTTGATGCCCGGCAACAGATACGTCGATGGGAACATGCTGGCAGACAAGATAGCTACATCTATTGCAGCTAAAGCGAGTAACACTTCCATATCTGTCCCCATGACAGACTTGAAGCCTTTTCTGCGAAGAAAAAATCGAACATACTGGCAGTGAATGTGGGACACTGAAACGTCGAATAAGCTTCATTTAATAAAGCCTCGATTGGGTAACTGGTGAAAGTAAATCTTTGTCGACTTAGGATAGGCTACACCTACCAGACCCACTCTTACTTGCTGTTCGGTGGTGAACCTCCAATCTGCTTTAAATGTGGAGAGACGTTGACCGTCCTACATGTCCTGGTGGAGCGCCGCGAATCAGATCGCGAAGCTGAAAGAAAAAAAAGCACTTTCCTCTAGCTTACCGACAAAATATACATCTCATCCGGCAATGTTCCTTCATGTGGACTCATTTTTTCAGTAGCAAATCACTTTTAAGTATTTACATGATGTTCATGATGTGACACGTGCGCACAAGCAAACATGAATCCATCGCACTCGATGACCGCGGAAACTCGCCGAGAAAACGCTGGAGTGAGGAAGCGCAGCAGCAGCAGCGAGCGAATTGACCTTCGTGCTGCCTCTTGCTTCAACGCCAACTAAGCGGCGAAAACACAGCACACGGTTGACTCTGTCCCCTTCGCAAATCGCTTTCAAGACAGGGCGCGGCCGTGCCATACGCAGCAGTCGTGAGAAAAGAGCCCCCCTCCCCCCTTCGCCTTGCGCCCAACGGAAGACGGCGCGCTTCCACCCCGATTTCCTCCTTTGCGCGAGCGAGATTGAGCCACCATCATAGGCTTACCTTCGCACGCTTTCCCTCGGACATATAGCATACTGCGCGCGGCGACGATGTTATCGCCGTTAGACTTTATACGGAGCATCGCGGCGACTGCAGAAATGCGCCTCGAGTGTCCATATAGTTACTATGGCAGTAATAAACATCTTATGTCATAATGCTGATACATTTTATTTAACATAACGATTACCTAATGCGAAAAATTATTTATCGTTTTTTATCCTATATGCTCTTAACCAAGTGAAATGGGGTAGCCATATCCAGGAAACGCCGGCAATTCCTTTTTTTATTGTCATTAAAAAAGTGTTCGACGTCACTTGAATGCACATCCCTCACACTGGGTGCTATTCTCGACATTGTCGAATTCCGGCCATATTGACAGATGCACTTAATTATCTTTCTCGGGTGACCGCTTTTCGCCAGCTAGCGAATGTTAAACGCTATCGGCTTGCGCAGGACGCGCCTGCATGTATGGGAAGTTTCTCTAATGTTATGGATTCAGTGTCTTGTTGTCACCGAACCTTGTGTAATCAGATTGTACACGGGTTTGTCCGGAAGGTAATGTCAGTGACTATGTTGTGAAGCGATTATACGTCGCAGCACGCTGGGTCCGGTTGCGATTGGTGGAGGGGGAAGTTGACTTACGCATGCGCGGTCGCTCATGCGTCTACGACAATCTGGAGAGTAAGGACAGGCTTTTCCGTGAAACTTTTCCGTGTCCGAAGTAACGTCTAACAGTGGCACAAGACCTTTTCAGAAGGTCGTGAAGAGGTCATCGATGAAGCCCGCGCCGGACGGCCATCAACGAGCGTCACAAATGAAAATGTGACCCGTGTGAGAGATCTTTTGAACTCAGACCGTCATTTCAGTGTCCGTTACGTGGCATAGATGTTAATCATTCCAAAAAGTAACATTCACGAGATTTTGACGAATAATTTGCAGATGCGAAAAGGGTGCGTCAAGATTGTGCCCATAGTGTTAACGAATGACGAGAAATCGTGCTGAGTTGAAATGTGCCTAGAACTTTTGGACTTGTGTGGAAGTTACCGCCACTTTTTAGACAATGTCAACGCAGGTGAGGAGTCTTGCGTGTTTGAATACGACCCCGAATCAAAAAGGCAAAGCGCCGAGTGCAACATGTCATCGTCCCCTCGCCCCAAGTAGGCCAGAATGAGCAAGTAAAAGGTCGAAGTCATGTTTAATGTGTTCTTTGGCATCAGGGGGATCGTCCACCATGAGTTTGTAGCGCATGGTACAACCGTCAACACCAAATTCTACGTGCAAGTGGTCAAGAGACTCAAATCAAGGGTTCATAGTGTCCGGCCTGGCATCGCGGGCGATCGGAAACTTCATCATGACAGCGCGCCAGCCCACACCGCCTCCTCGTGATTCGCTTCCTGGTCGATTCAAAGGTGACAACTGTTCCCCAGCCACGCTACGGTACTGACGTGACTCCCTCAGTCTTCTTTTTGTTTCCGCGCTTGAAAACTCCCATAAAAGGATATAATTTCGGGACAGTTGACAAAGTCACAGAGGCTTGCACCAAGGCTCTAAAGGACATTCCGGAGGAGGCCTACTGCGACGCCTTCGATGCATGGAAATATCACCGGAAGCGATGTATCGATGCAGAATGAACCTATGTGGAAATCTTTTTAATGTGTTGTACTGAACGGATAAATTTTTTACTCGACTCATTGACATTACCTTTCGGACATAACCCGTATGCGACACGCGAATTGTGTAGTACTTTCTGGAAGGCACGCAGATATCAGCGATTGCGCTGGAACCGTCGAAGAGTCATGTATAAAACCCGACGCTCCTGACCCGCTGATCAGATTCCGACGATCGCCGACTGCGCTCGCCGCTATCGTGGTGCTTCGAGTTTCACTTGCTTTTGTGGGCATAGTTTCGTTCAATAAAAGAGTTCGTTTCTTGAATCACAATTTTGCTACTGTTTTCTTCACCAGCACTACAATGTGACAATATAGTCAAATCCGTCATGTTGTTAGTTCTGATTCGCTCACGGTGACAGCTGAGCCCTCTCTGCATGGCTCAAAACGCAAGCAAGGCCGAATTTGAGTGTTTGAAATAGCACCTCTCCATGGCTGTCTCAAATATCTGTAGGGTTGTGCCAATAGTAACTTTTTAGACGGAATCGAATACGAAGCGAATAGTGCCAAAATCAAATCGAACAGAATATCCGATATTTTGACATTCTTCTTCACCATTACCAAAACCAATGTCGACAATCTATAGTATTCGCTGCATGAGCAAGTTTCTGTCATTAAGCTCGAAAGAGCTATATAAAAAATAAGGAGGATCCTTCGAAGCATGCGTGGTCGTCAAATATCAGAATGAAGGTGTTAAAGTTAATCTTGTCAGCCCGTTCACATCTGTGCATACGTTTGAGAATAAAAACTTATGCAGATTGAACGCACAGGTTCTAATATATGCGAAGCGAAGATTAAGTAAAGCGGTTAATTAAAGGCTCTACAGCTAACGGCGATGCCTATTTATGGTGATGACAGGTGTAGGCACAGAAAATTACGACACACGTGATTCATGTGTCGCATTTGGGGGGAGGGGGGGTGTTCTGTACCTCTTGTGCCACAGTAGGACAAACCCGTTGCGGTGACTTAGCGGCAATGGTGTTGCGCTGCTAAATACAAGGTCGCTGGACCGAATCCCAGCCGCGGCGGCCGCATTTTGATGGAAAGAGAGCGAGAGACGTTCAATAAATAAAGAAAATGTATATATATTCAAAGGCAACCCCAGTGGTTTTTCCGGTGAGGTGCCTAGATTAGGTTAATTGTTACGCTCGTTATAATGTAGATGAGCAAGCCTTCATATATAGCTTTGCGGTGTTGAGGCGTCCCTCTTGGATGGATCCAGTCATAGAGTGTGACGACTGAGCTCTGCAGCCCAGCAGGGCATATTCTTCGCAGTGAGGATAGGCCAGGACATGTCCATAGCAGGTGGTGTGCTGTGGCTGGCGCACCCGTGGTGCAATTTCTACAAGCAACTTGTCAATGTATTGGGCTTTGAAAGCAGGCGTGACTGCCGTGCCGGTGCGTATATAGACGGCGGAGTGCCACGCGTTCCCGGCGTGGAAGCCCAGGAGTGAGGGGGTCATGGCCTTCGGGCAGACGCGCTTGTAGACCAAGCTTTCTATGCTGTCGGAGCTGCAGGTGAGCATCGACAGCGTCTACATCTTCTGACGATCAGGCTGCAACGGAAACGGGGCAAGGACAATGGGGGGTGGGTAAATTTGCTCCCCGCGCGAGCGGGTCCGCTCGCTCATTCCCTCCTGCGCCCATATGATTCGGTGTCTAATGAATGTGCAGCGCAGTTCCCGTGTGCCGCAGGAGTGTTGCTTCTTCGTGGATGGCGGTTGGCAGCGAGTGTGCGTCAATCTTGCTTAGTTCGCGTACGGCGTCTTGTGAATCCGTGTATATATGTAGAGGGCTGCGATGCTCGAGGTGGCCATATCTGGCTACTTGAGCAACCTCTAGAATCGCTTGTAGCTCTACACCGGTCGTACCTAATGGTGTGCTATCAGTAGTTGCTTCTGTGTTGCTGTCGTCGCGGTTCGTCCAGGCAGTATTGACGTGAATCTGTGAAACAGCGTCATCTGGGTAAATGCATTGAGCTGTATTATCGTTAAGAATGGTTCTGCGGTGATGGTAACGCCTGCGACTTATTTCATTTCCTCCCCCGTTAGTTGGAAGGGGGTGAACAATGGCCGATATCACGGGCAGCCACGACGCCGAAGGTGTTGGGAGAAGAGGAGCTTGTGGCTTCCGACCGACCTGCGCGAGTAGTCGTAGGCCTGAAGACGTAGCGGCTTGCCACAGCACCTGGGCACATCTTGCGTCCTCCCCTAGTTCTCCAAGCGTGTTAATTTGTGCCTCTGAGTAAAGCACATGGGTTGGCGTAAGCTTCGACAAACCATACGCTATACGTATACTTTGACGATGAGCTGCTTCGAGGCGATGACGCATCGTTGCCATGGGTCTTGTGTAAGGGAAGCCGTACATTATAATGACGGTGTCTTCTCTGATTAATCCCGAGTCCCCACTACGGCGTGCCTCATAATTAAATCGTGGTTTTCGCGCATAAAAAGCGAGAGTACAATACACAATAGGTCATATTCATTCCGGAGAATTGCTGAAGATGGGGCACACCACGAGTTGCCCATGCCGAATGGTTAAATAGAAAATCGTAATAAAAATTACTCTTTCACGAATTCTTTGAATTCGTGAAATATCGTTAACCGTAATATTACTGAACGGTGTGATTTAGAGATATTTGCGAGCCGACATTACATCTTCACGTCTTATGCAGGAATCGTACATAGTGGGACATGCCCATTTTGGAGGATTGGCCAATAATTGAAATCTGGGGTTTTGCACGCCGAAAGCACTATTTAATTACAATACACGCCGTAGTGGACTTCTCTGGGTTAATTTTGACCACCAGGGGATCTTTAACGTGCCCCGAATGCACGAGACACAGGCGTTTGTGCATTTCGCCCCCATTGAAATGCGGCCGCCGCGGTCGGGATTTGACCCAGCGACCTCGTGCTTAACAGAGCAACACCGTAGCTGTTAAGCCACCGCGGCGGGTGAGGATTGGCCAAGAACCCAGTGGCACACAATGAGTGGCTAAATCAAAGAGAATAAAGCAAATCAAAGAATCCGTTAAACATGATACATTTCCATTAAAAGAGCCCTGGGCTTTAGAGATGCCTGTTTGCGACACTATATGAGTAGGTTTTGCGTAGTGGTGTGAGCCGCCGTTTACCCCGCGAAACCAGTCGCTTAAGGAGAACGCGACAATGGTGGGCGAGCCGACGCTCTCGTCGGAGCCTTCGGCTCGTTTAGTATTGTCGCGTTCTGCCTTGATTCGAGGCAAATAGTTGGACACCGCCGGGACGGGTTTGGACAATTTGGAATTGTACATTCCTTCACACGACCTCGGGCAAATAAGTAGGAACGAACCAGACGCAGACGCCCTTCTGGGATATCCCCGGGCCCATACTGCCATGTCCGCGTCGGAGACGCGGTCATCGTGCTTCCCTTTTTCCCTGTTCGTGCACTGTGATGTTCGTGTGTTTTAGGCCAAGCTCTCCTTGGACAGATTAGCGGGGGATGACGTCATCCATCTCCTGACGCCGAATTGGAAGGTGACAGGACCATTGCGACGGGGGTGTTCAAAGGGAAGACGGACGCTTGGTGAAAGAAAATCGGACACGTGATCACCTTACCTTCAGTATTCATCCTCATCCTTGTGCGAAATGTACCTAATATAAACCTGTGATTAAAAGCGTCCTGGATGTCACGCCCAGCCCCACGTTCCCTCACTGCTCCACGGGGAATGAACATCTTACATCTTCCGACCCCGGTCGCAGCAGTAGTAAGTTCATTTTCTGTCTCGTAAGACAAAGCTGGAATTACGTGATCAGCATATAAGGCTTATAAAGCCACTTCATGGATACCTTCATATAACCTTTGTATATATATCCACCGATGTATTCGTCAAGATAGCAGCCACGGTCGAGGAAGTCTGGGAGGGTAAAATGGAAATTCACTTTGACACGCATCGATGGCAGAGCGAAGGAAGCAAGAGCGTCTTGGCTTCCGCCAGTCGGTGGTTGCTAGTTGGTGCTAGCGCATCGTCCGGTGTGGTCGCGTTTTCTTGTGGCTCCGTGTTCCGTCGTTTTCGCGCTAAACTCGAGTCTCTGCGATGAAAGCACAAACAAACTTTCTTCTTGTGGTGTGAGTGGCCCGCCGCGAGAACTTATTTCTAACTACTTAGTTAATCGTACTCTGACGGTGTCTATTTCAGGCGTGCTTTCTGACACCAAGACTATCAACATATGGGGCCTATAAGGCCTCATAGGTTGAGCGACGCGGGCGCTCTGCGCAGCCTCCCGCTCCTGATATCCACCGTGGAAGGGGGGGGGGGCGAATTCTCCGCACTTTTGCTACAGTTTCATGCTAGATCCTGAACAACTGGCAAGGTGAAGTAACCAAAAACTACTCGAAACATATTTGCATTGGTGAATAGTGACTATTCGATTGTAGGACCGAATGTCATAGGACAATATTCGATTCGTTATTCGAGGTTATTTGAGTGTGTCGGAAACATCCAGACACCACTCATTCGCAAACTCCAAGAAATTTCGAATACTCGTACAGCTGCATCCTCGGCGTAAACGATACGGCAACAGCCGCAAAGATCCACCGTCGCGTTCTCGCGCATTCACGGCGGCGTCACTGGGCTGTTCGCACCCTGCTCTTTTTCATCGAGTTAGCCGAGCCTCTTGATTGTGTTTGTTCTCGCCTTCCGGTTTCTCGTGACCGAAGGCATGTTTTCCAATCGAACGTGATTCGGTATGGAATGCGCGACGTGTGCGTCGCGGCGGAACATGCCACGCTCGAAACGCAACTCCTCGACCGTGCGCGCTAGTATTCGATTCCCTTGCTGGGAACAGAAATCGCGAGCGCACGTTGGGACCATGCAGCCCTTATTCCCCTACATATGCATCAACGAGCGAAACATGCTCCAAGTCAGAAGACGAATAAACACAACAGGCTACACAACCTTTGAACCTTTAGCTCCCGTGCTCTCAGTTCTCGGAAAAGTTCTTGAAATTCACAAACTACTTTCCTTCACTTAATAAAGAGAAAGTGCTTTATCATTTTTTCTTGCACGTATTGTTCATTCAAACAAGATACGTTCATACCATCTTTTATTCCTTGTACTCGATGGAGGCGTGTAACACGTTAGCATACAGCGTTTCACAAAGTACTTTAACATCTGCATTAGTAATCTGTCAATTTATGGCAGCAAAATAAATATAAATGATGCGCATGAGTGCTCGAAGCCAGCAGTTATCAGTGGAACGAACTGGCGAAAACGACCCGTTACCGCAGAGTCAAGTGAAGTGCAGAGCAGAGCGCCGTGAACGAGCACGATTCGTCCTTCGCGAGACTGAATCGGAGAGCATGGCTGCCGGCACTTTTTGCGCCACCTGCAGTCACAATGCGTCACAAAGTCTGTCACTTGCATCGTAAACCACAATGCATCAGCTCGGTGTCCCTCCACCGCCCACCAGTGACGCTAATAGCTCCGGCAGCTTTGCGCTCCGAATATCACGTTTCAATCGCGGAGCACTTTGTGCTTACGGTGCGGGTATCGGGGGCTGACGTGTTAACCGATGTGCCGAGTGTTGGTACATTTCTAAACAGAAGATCAAGTTACAAACTGGCGCGCTTGTCCAAAATGCCAGCGGGTAGCTTCGGCGTCAAAAGAAAAGTATACGGCAGCTAGAACGTACTGCGCACTGGCGATGCTTTGCAAAACCAGATATCTCGTATGCTCGCTAGGCCTGAACTAATGCGACATGTCACGAAAAAAGAAATGGTGAAGTCGAGGCCGTTTTCACTTTCAGTTTCACTTATTTTGCAGTTGCAGTATAATCGCTTGGTTAAATGAGTTTGAACTGTGGCTGAGCTCAAGCCAACTTCGATTGAACGCTGCGAAAACAAAATGTGTAATCTTTAGAGGTAAAAACAAGTCTCCTAATGTATGTTTCAGTGTTTCATTTCTACACACTGTTCTATATTAGGGAAGTTGAATGAAATTCCTAAAAGTGATGATGAAAATTTACTTTGGTCGCAACACATTCAGTGTTCACGCACAAAAATAGCCCTCTCGGTAGATGTAACGAACAAATTCAGAGTTTCCATGTATTCAGTGAAAATGCAGCTATATGACTCCCTTGTTTATTTTCACATACTGCACGGACTACTAGATTGGGGAAGCAGATAGGCAACTAGCCGCTCGCTCATTTATTGTTTGAACAAACGAGCGCTCCAACCAGTTGAAAAGAGAGCAGACCTAAAACGTAGATTAGACATACATCTAAAAAGAAGCTAGCTATCCGTGTAAGATGTTGGTTTAGTAAAAACAGAACATATTTCGAATATAATTATATGTTGTGCACAATGCCTACAACTTTGGACATATTATCAACCTGACAGACAACACACGAATTAGGGTATTCAAAATGTAGCACTAAAATACTTCAGATGTTATCTCATTTAGAAATTCTTGAACTCGCACATAAGAACTGCACTCCACGTCGTTTTAAGAAATGCGTTCACTACATTGTACTTATGAGTTTTATTTTCCAAGCAGGAATCTATGTTTTTTTTTCTTTCTTGCTATGTTCATACTTTACTTGCACGTATTCTTTGTAAGGCAAAGGGGTCCCCAACCAGCCCTCGGTCTTCGTGAAAAACACAGTCCGTGGATAACACAAGCTGCTGTGAACATCTGAGCCAAATTTTGCCGTGGCGCGCGGCGCGTGGAGCTCGCAAGCGGAGCGCGCAGCCACCATTTCCTCAAATGTTCTCTTTTCAGCAGAAGATTATTGCTCCTTACTCTTTTCTGGACGCGTTATTTCGTAATATAGCAGATTCCCATACGCGGCTGCTATTGGCCAATAGCTGACGTCAATCAAGAAGGGCGTTTGGATCAGCACGTTTCTTCCTACTGTTACTGTGTATATTTATTGACGCAGTTTAATAGCCAGGCTGAAGGAAGCGAAACTATGCTTACTATGCTTTCGAATTTCGATAAGAATTACATACTTCCGAAAGACGCCGACTTTCGGCTGCTCATGCTCGGCCGCGGCCACCCGCGTAGGAATCAAGCTTTGGCTAGACGGCTTGGTGGTGTCGTAGCCTTCGGGTCTCCCTAATTTCGACTAGGATTGAAAATTCAACTGGCCTCGATCTACGGGAAATTTAAGGTAAGACCACAAGCATGCTTGCCAGCGCGCGCGCACTCCTGGCCGGCCCTGGTAAGACGCCTTGGCAGCCTTCGCTTCGCATTAATCCTGGTGTTAACAGCGCAATACCTTAGGCGGGAACACGAGACGAGAAGACGACACCATAAGCGCTGATTTTCAACAACGTTTATGTGGAGGAAACACGGCTTCTTATACATTTGCCCATAAAGATCACACATGTCACAGACACGTGTGATTCGTGTGTGGTTCGGGAGATTATTGAGGCAGCCGAGATTGCTATACTTCGTGACCAGTGTGTTAGCACACCGTCATTGTTGCTAATAGATAAAGAACTGGGGCTTTTGCACGTGCAATCTTTTTTGTGAGTGCGCAGAAGTGCGTGTGTCACATGATGTGCAATGACGTGTCTGGGACACGTGTGATTCCTATGGGCAAATGTATAAGAAGCCGTGTTTCTTTTAAAAAAACTGTGGCTCCAATAGACGCTGTGAAGGTGGCTATAAACGAGACCCACAACGATTATACGTTGTGACGTCACTTGAATCCACACACGTGGCTCTACAAAGAGTGAAACCAGAGAGAAGTGAAATGTACTTAAACACACACTTTATTACTTCACAACGACATTATATTCGCGCTGTTCTTCAGGCGTCTTTACTTTCCGTGGTCTACCCATGGTAGCCTGCAATGAACTGAATGAGTTACTAGACCGTGGTGACATCACTACGTGAATTCTATGCTGTTGGGTACTTTTCCACTTGGAGTAGCTTAGGCAACCGTAATCTTTACCGGGAAACACACGCGGGAAAAGGAACGTGCTTCGCATTATTCGTAGACGTCATTAGCATACATTATACGGTTTGCACTTCACACGAGGGTTTTGAATGACGTCAACCCCTTTCGAAACAGCTGCAAACCTAATCTTTACCGGTACGCGTCGGAGGGTGTTCCCATTGTTCACCAGTGCCTTATCATCCATCATGTAGTTTTGATGCTTCTTTTTTGGTTTTTCTTTTGAAAACTAGGGCTGAGCTTTATGCTCAATGACTGATTTCAAAGCAGATATGCTGTTTGTATTCCACTGTTAGCCTGGTGTTTTTTTTCCTTACGCCAACGACACGAACAATTTCCTTCGCTTGTACAGGTATACAGCTTCGCTGTAAAACCTTGTTCAAAGTCAGCGCTCGTGGTGTCGTCTTCTCGTCTCGTGTTCCCGTCTAAGGTTTTGCGCTGTTACCACAAGGTTGGAAAAGCAACAAGCCCAAGCTGCGGTTCTAGCTTGGTATTGAGCTATTGAGAGCGCTTCAAGAAGCGCAAGTTGGATGTGGCTACTACCCATCGGTCACGCTGGTGCAGGGCAAAGCTAGTCCGCACCACGTAGCACAGCCAGACAAGAGGGTATGAGCACGAGCGTGCACTCAAGCCTTGTCGTGGCAAACGCTGCGCGTACGCACTGAAGTTGCATGTAATTGCGGTCGGTTACGTAGCGTAGATACTGCGACCGCCGCAGGGTGCCGCGACAAGTTCGCTGGCTGAGCACACTGCGGCTCGCTGAGGACAACCGCATTTGAGTGGCAAGAACTGACACAGTTCTAGCCACCCTAACCGCGTTTGGCGTAGTCGCGTATGTTCACGTGGACGTCTACGTTAACATGCAATATCAAACTTGAACTGTGCGCCACGGTGACGTTCAGTAGGCGGAGTGTTGTCGACACACCCCGCTCCGCCGTAACGTTTTGGTAATATTCAATCGCGGTCGTGAAGCTCAGAACAAGAATACGGGCTGACGACGGCGACTGCTGCCGTCGTCGGCGTAGCAGAATGGATGACCACTGCAAATCGATTTTCGAGCTTTTAAATAAGGCATAGACCACAGAAGTTCAGGAGGGCCCTGGCCAAGATTATAATTTCTCCTAAATCGCCTGGTTTTCAACAGTTACACCTATTACTTCCATTGGAGAAAAGGGGGGGGGGGGGGTCAACATAGCCATATCTTAATTCAGTTTAAAACAGGCCGCTAAACTCGAACTTACTACTCACGCACTTCATGCCCCACTGCGTAACGGTGCTTGTAGCTAACAGACGTGAAACAAGCATCCGACTGTGGTGGTCTATTTTTGTAATTCGTTACGATGGGTTTTTATTCCGGCGGAAGTGCAATGCCGGGATGACCCATGGCGGAGGTGAAGTAGTGAGCTTCAAGCATTCCGTCGCATGTAAAAAAAAGGGGGAAACCAAAACAGCCAGTGGCTGTTCGGATGGTCTGTCTGTTTGGCATGGGATTGCGACACATCGTATAGGCAATGAGCGTTGCCATTGCGTTGACGGAACTGGTATCGTGGAGCTTTCCTTTATGCCAGCGCTCAGAGACAACATTTAATCGTATCTTTACCTCGCTCTATGAAAAACACGAGCAGTAAACACACGCACCAGCAAAAAAGAAAAAAAAAGTAACAGAAGAAAACGCAGCCATCCATGGAATCTTTCACGGAGCGCTCGCGGCGTTCGAGCGGCTGGCTGTGCTCGCGCGAACCCCGAGATGGTAACAAGCCTATCCCCCACTCTGGGTTTGTGCCATCGAATAAGGCATCATCATCAGCAGCAGTATTTCGCATACTACAAGAGAGCAGCGGATAGATAAAACCACTCTTGTCAATTTTGGGCTGACGTCAACTCGATTTTAGGTGCTTCTGAGATCCGAACACATGACGTTAAATTAGCCTTTGCAACGCGACTTCTTCCAGCTATTCTGAAACGGCTCATTTTCGCTGGCCAGTGCTATGATGCGTTTAGGGTAGCTTTAGCTTCAACCTTGCGTGCGTTGAAGTATGCGTTTGTGATACGAGGTCATCAGCAAGGTTATCAAGGAAAACTGAAAAGCAAATAAAGATGAGGGAAATGAAATCCTCCATGTTCCCGAAAGCAGCCGATCACCTGCAAAATCCATGGACGAGTGCCGGTATGAAACACCTTTCCTTCCGAACTATAGAACATGGCCCCAGTGATCCGCTAACCTTCCGCCAAGCTTTGACGATTATGTGACATTACTCAACTTGGATCTTCAGCCAATCACGAGGTGCAACTTTGTGTCTGGCACAGTGAGACCGATTGAAGTCGTGCGAACACAAAAACTTAGAGGGTTGTTGGGCGCAGTATATCGCTATCATCGTTCAGCGTGGACTCCGTGGCACGGCTTTACAGCCAGGTGGAAGTAGCAGCATTCGATCGCTTATAACTCTGCTCTTACAAGGCGCAGTCAAAAGATTGGTGTTAAAAAATATTAGCGAGTAGGGACATTAGCTTTATTACGAGAAACGTGCCATAACTTTGGTAGAAAGCCCGACCAGGCAAAGTTAAGCTTGACAGCGTTCTTTGCGGCTATATCATCATCATTATCAGCCTATATTTATGTCCACTGAAGGACGAATGCCTATCCCTGCAATCTGCAATTACCCGTCTTGCGCTAGCTGATTCCAACTTACGCCTGCAAATTTCCTAACTTCATCACCCCACCTAGTTTTCTGCCGTCCTCGACTGCGCTTCCCTTCTCTTGGTATTCATTCTGTAACTCTAATGGTCCACCGATTATCTAGCCTACGCATTACATGGCCTTTCCAGCTCCATTTCTGTCTCCTGATGTCAACTAGAATGCCCGCTATGCCTGTTTGCTCTCTGAATCACACCGCTCTCTTCCCGTCTCTTAACGTTCCAGGCCATGAACGACTATAGGATGACGAAAAGTTGACGAAGACTGATGACGAAGACTGACGAAGATGCCGTGACGAAGGCATGGCGAATGCCAAATGACAAAGTTGGATTTATAAGAACGTAACGACCAAGACGGCATCACGACGACGGTATGACAACCAATGCATGACGACTATCGGACGATGCTGGCGTTGCGACGACCGCATGGCAAGAGTGATATTGACGAGAAATAAGTTGGCACGTGATGAGGCTGGCCCCCTTGAGGCGAGAACGACGAAGTTCGTGGTTGCGCGCGCGCTCTCCGAGGATCAGCCATTGCTTAAAAAAACGTTTTTTGCCAATCTGTCGCTGGTCAACTATTTTAGCTGTACTAGCTGGGTGGCATTTCTGGCGGAGGTGCGGGGTATGGCCGATGTTAAGATCTCCGGAGTGTACGCCAGGCCTAAGCCCGGCGAGTAGTTCGGCCGAGCTTACCCCTGTGGACGTACGAACCAACCGACGTATCCAGGGACTCCAGCCACACCACGGTCTGCTACCCGAACGAACTAGAATAATGAACTAACCACCTCCTGCCGCTACTGCAGCATCGTACATGGTCATCAATCACATCCGCACGCCGAATTCCACGGATGTGCTTCAGAGGACGCAGTGCAGCTGGCTTGACCATTTTGACCGGGTCGCCAACCTCAATGACTGGACCCACGAGCGTAAGCTACGTTGAAGGTTCCGCGAAAATATTGGTTTGAGAACCACGAGGCGACACTGAGGTCATGGTAAGAATTTCGTCGGCATTTCCTCAATGCCTTCGCCAGGACGGACAAGCAGGAGAGGGAGCAGTTAGCAATGGAGGCGAGAATTCAAAGCCCGAACGAGCGAGTGACAGCGTACGTAGATGACATGAATCGGCTCTTCAGACGTGCGGACCCTTCTATGACTGAAACAAAGAAGGTGCGCGACCTAATGCGCGGCGTCAAAGAGGAAATATTTGCTGGCCTCATTCGAAATCCGCCGACGACACTTACAGAGTTCCACGACGAAGCTACTACCATGGAAAAGGCCCTTCAACAGCGGGCCAGGCAATACAACCACTACGCCGTGATTTCAAGGGAGCTCTCTCCCGTTACCCTCGGCAACCACATCGGCGCCTTGCGAGAACTCATCAGGGCTGTCATCAAGGAGCAACTGCAGATGATGCAGACGCCCGCTGCCTCTGTTGGACAATTTTCCATTGCGGAAATGGTGCGCGCCGAGGTCCGACAGGCCGTCCATGTTCCTGGACAGTACGAGGCACCACAGCAGGGACCGCGTGCTGAAATGAGTTACGCTGAAGCAGTACGCCGTCCACCACCCTCAAGTGCGTACAGCATGGTACACCCCGCTCAACAAATGGACGTAAGATTCAGACCTCGCAGCCCACCGCACATCACCGAAGCAAGAATAGGAAGAACGACGTCTGGAGCACCACAGACTACAAGCCCCTTTGTTTTCATTGTGGCGAAGCCAGCCACATCTACAGAATGTGTCCTCATCATCTTGTGGGGCTCCGTGGATTCTCGCCGAATGCACCTCGTCCGCGACCTGGTGAGCGGCTGCCGGAAATAGAGAGTTTCGTGGCGATTCGTCGCAATGTTGATCAGCGATGGCACGAGTCCCGTTCGTCGTCTCCCGCTGATTACAGGTCACCATCACCAAGCCAAGCCTTCTGTCGTGACTCTCTCAGACGCCACTCACCTAGCACCGCAGGTCGGGAAAACTGAGTTCAGCGACCTCTGGAGGTGAGGCCGCTGACGTCGACTGTACGCAAGATCATCCCCTACGACGACAACGACGAAAACAGAACGACGCAGACGTTGATAATATGTGGTGTTTGATGGCGCAAGGGCCAAGTGTGGCCAAAGAGCGCCAAGGCAGTAATTATCAGTACTCAATGAAATAATGGTTCATGTGACGTGGCTGCATAGAGGCCTAAAATTCAGAGCTGTAAAGTGCTTAAAATATATAGGAGTTAAGAATATGATAGTGACTGAAGTGGCATATGCTATAAGCATGAGATGTGCAACAAGGTTCTGTCTGATTGCTTAAGATGTATTTAAAAATGAAAAAGTGATGTTTGATAATGAGTAGCACAACAGCCTCACCAGGTACCTTGAATACAAGGGCCCTGAGGCATGTGCTATAACAAAGGTTGACATCGCAACAGTGGCCTCTCGCAGGAGGCCGTGCAAAGAAATTTTGAGGGAGAAAACACTGAGTGTACCAACGTCATTTCAGAAAGCTAAAACGGATTTCATGTCAAATAGTGGTTCTCTGCCTAGAAACAGTGCCAGGTCATGTGGTATACACTATATGCTAAGGGGAAGTGTCTTTTTTCTCGGCTTGTGTTTCACGGCATTCCAGTAGGACATGCTGAACACTGAGTGTCTCCCCACATCTACCACACATTAGATGTTCACCGCCAGTCAACAAAAAACTATGCGTACCATAAGTGTGCCCTATTCTGAGACGACAGAATAGAATATCACTCCGTCTTGAGTTGGTCAGTGATGGTCAATACCCTAAATATCGCTTAATCATGTCGAGCTTATTAAGGATTTCAGCGTCCCACTTATGCTGCCAGTAGGTTCTGAGTTTTTTCCGCAAATATGGCTTGAGGTCTATAACTGGAGCCGCTATGAATATGTTGCAAGATTTTTTTATTTTTATTTATTTCACAATAGTGCAGGCCATGACAGGCCCAAGCAGAAGCGGGACATCAAAACATAATTAGTATAAATCAGGATTACAAATGAATAACGCCATTATCAATCAAACAGGGTTACATCACTACACATATAATACTTACTTAGTAACAAGCAAAAAGAAAACTAAAACAACAATTTTTCCAGTGCCATTTGAAAATCAGCCACGTCAAAACTCGTTTTAGGAAGAGCGTTCCAGTTAGAAATTGTCTGCGGAAAGAAACTGTGTTTACATGCATTGGTTTTATCAAATATCGGTTTCAGTGCATGGTCATGATTGTGTCGAGTCTTTCTGGTGTCTAAGGGTTTTACATATGAATGTATGGACATGTCAAATTTACCTTTCAACATGCTATGCAATAACACTATTCGAGGATATTTTCGACGCACCTGTAATGTGATCCCGCGTTCTTGCATAAGTTTAGTAGGGGAGTCACACCTTTTATATTTACCAAAAATCAATCTGATTCCCTTTCTTTGCAACATCTCAAGTTTATATATATCCTGCTTAGTTTCGGGATCCCAAATTACGGAAGCATATTCTAATTTCGACTTTATGTAAGTATTGCATGCTAGTAACTTTAGCTTTGCTGGAGCTTTGTTTAGTTTCCTTCCTAGGAAACACAACTTCTTAAATGCTGATGCACATATATCAGAAACGTGACCTGACCAGGATAATTTAGAACTAAATGTAACGCCTAAATACTTATAGCTGTATCTTATAGCTGTATAGTTGTATCTAAGGAAGTGGCCATTCGGTCTGCTAGCAGGTTACCTTCAATACCTCTGTGTCCAGGCGCCCAGCATACCGTTACATGTTGGCCAGAGGCATAAATAGTACACAGAAGAGAGAAAAATTCTGCAATTACTGGATTTCTGTGTTTGCAGCATGACATAAATGTTTTAACGACGCTTAATGAGTCTGTGTATATGGCCGCCTTATGTAGATTTAACTCCTTGATGTGTTTCGCAGCGGACCATAGTGCATACGCCTCTGCTGCAAAGATGCTTGTCTGAGGGTGAAGAACATCGGACTCGGAATAGGTTGGGCCGACGGCTACATATGATACGCCGACATGCGTATTTGAAACATCGGTGTAATATTCTGGACACGAGTATTTAAATTGTAACTCTAGAAAATGCATATCAATGTGAGCCCCTGGAGCGTGCTTTGTTACCTCGACAAATGACGTGTCGCAGTCAATGATGTGCCACAACCACGGCGGTAACGGCTTAGCAGGAGCCATTAGGTGATTTTCAAGAAGGGGAACGTCCACATCTTCGCTCAGCCTCCTCGCACGGAGCGAGAATGGCTATCTCGCTGCAGGCTTGTTATGAAAAAGTGCTGCAGAGGTCATATGGTTGATGGTGGGATAACAAGGATGGTCTTTATCAGTGTGCACTTTCAGAAACTAATTAAAAGTAGACTATGACCGTTGTAGATGAAGTGACCATTCGTTCGATTCGACATAGAGGCTTTGAACAGGGCTTGTCCCTAAGACACCGGTGGCGAGGCGGATACTAAGATGATGCACAGAGTCCAGCATCTTGAGAGCACTGGGGTAGCAGAGTGATACACTACGGCGCTTAGTGTAACCGCGATCGTACAAGGCTCCTGTTGAGATTTATCAGGCATTTCCTGTCGCTACCCCATGTTGTGTGTGATAGTATTTTCAGGATGTTCATTGTTTTCAGGGACTTAGCTTGAGATACATGATATGAGGAATGAAGGTTAGTTTTGTATCGAGTATAATGCCAAAAAATTTATGTTCAGTGTTGACTGGTATGTGTTGTCTGTGGAGCATAATATAAGGATCTTGTATTAAGCCTCTCTTTTTAGAGAAAAGTACACAGGAACATTTGAGGGGGTTTAGCTTTAAACCATTTTCATTTGCCCATTTTGACACTTTGTTCAATCCAAGCTGGACCTGACGCTCGCATATTGCAAGGTTACAAGTCTTGAATCCTATCTGCACATTACGACACATATTAAATAAAACACAGAGGATGGAATGGCCTTGTGAAGGGAATTCAATTTCACATTGAAGAGGGGGCAACTAAGCACGCCCCCTTGTGGCACACCCGTCTCTTGAGTGAAAGTTCTGGACAGGGCATTGCCCACTCTAACGCGGAACGTGCGGTTGGACAAGTACCTTTTTGTCATGTTTAACATGTTGCCGCGTACACCAATCGCAGATAGGTCTCGGGGGATTCCGAATCGCCACCTTGTGTCATATGCTTTCTCCATGTCTAGAAATACAGAGAGAAAGAATTGTTTGTGTATATAAGCATCTCTAATGTATGCGTCAATGCGAACAAGGTGGTCTATTCTTGACCTACCTTCCCTGAAACCACATTGGAGAGGGTCGAGTAGACGGTTGCTTCCAGGAAATATATTAGACGCCGGTTCACCATTTTTTTATAACTTGCACATACAACTTCTTAGTGCTATTGGCCTATAGCTGCTGGCTAACGCGGGATCCTTGCCTTGTTTATAAATTGGGATGATAATAGCTTCTTTCCATGAGGACGGAATATGTCCAGATGCCCACATGGTATTCTAAAGAGACAGAAGCGTGTTTAATGTTTCTGAGTGCTGGTTCTTGATCATTTCATATATTATTTGGTCACCAACTGGTGCTGAGTTGCTGCAAGAACTGAGAGAAGCCTTGTGTTCAGCGAGACTAAACGGAGGATTGTAAGGTACTTCTGTTGCGCACTTTCAGTTTGAGGCGCTCCCGCTCTGCGTGTTGCTTGAACTTTCAGAAAGTTGGCTCATAGTGGGATGTACTACAAATACTTTGAAAATGCTCGCCCAGGAAATCGGCCTGATCTTTCATGCTGTCACCTTGAGGGTTTAGTAAGGGAACAGGTTGTGTTTCCCGGCATTTTAATTTGTTCACCCTGTTCCCCACCTTACTCTCAGCCTTCTAAGAAATGATACTACTTATGTACCTTCCCAACTACCCCGCTTAGCACGTCGACGTATTCTCCTGCCCTGTGATTTTGCCTGCTTGAAATTAATGAGATTCTCCGTAGTTGGAGAGTCGAGGAGCAGGCCCCAAGCTTTATTTTGTTTTTTCCGTGCCTCTTTACATTCGTCGTTACACCAAGGTATGCGACGCTTATTAGCAAGTCCATTAGGTTGTTTTATGCATTTTTCAGCGGCGTCAATGATAAAACCTGTCAAATATGCCACAGCTTCATGTATATTAGAAGAAACCAAATCATCCCACTGCAAGTACGTAATCTTTTGAAAATGTTCCCAGTTCGACGAATCGGTTTACCATCGGGGAACCTATGAGGACAGCCGGCTTGTTTTGTTAGATTTAAAACAGTAGGGAAGTGGTGACTTCCGTAAGGGTTCTTTATGACCTTCCAGTCAAGGTATGACATTAGAGTTGGAGAAGCTATAGTTAAGTCTATTGAAGAGTATGTCTTAGGTGTGGCGCTATAGAAGGTGGGTTCTTTTTTATTTTGCAGAACCACACCAGAGCATAAAAGGAAGTCTTCTACTGTAGGCCCTCTTGCATCGCAGCACGAGTCGCCCCACAGCATGTTATGGGCGTTCAGATCACCTGTTAAAATGAATGGCTCGGGGTTGGATTAACAAGTGCTTGAAGTTCTCTAATTTGCAAACGATGTTCAGGTGGTACGTACAATGAACAGATGGTCACCAACCTGTCAAACAGTATTTCCCTAGCTGCTACTGCCTCTAGATTTTTTTGAAGGTGGAGGTGTTCGCAAGCAACTGACCTCTGAGCTATAATGGCCACGCCGCCAGACGTGGCGTGGCCATCATCGCGATCTTTGCGGAGTGATGTATAGTGTGTTAGGAAATTTGTATTGGATGTTTTCAAGTGTGATTCCTGAACAAAGAACAGCCTAGGATTAAATTGTTGTATTATTTCTTTGATGTCTCTAAGTTGTTTAGAATGCCACGGGCTTTCCAATGAATACTTTGCACCACCATCTTGTTGAAGAGAGGAGTGTTCTGTGTTCAGGTGTGTGGTGTCTTAAGTAGCAGGACCGTCGTTTGGCCCCGTTATGGGCTTTTTGTTCGTTTTAGCACGCTCGAGAGAGCCACGCCGGTTTTTGGGCACCAAAGGTGCCGGTCTTGTGTCCATTGCCTCCTGGGAGGCACTGGATGCCCACACGTGCGGGCTGCTACTTCATTTTTCAGACCTCGCCTGGTGGGGCATGGTCTTGAGACCCGATGTACCTGGGGTAGCCGGTCTCTCTGTCTAGGTAGGTGGAGCAGACTTGACTGCAGCCACCACGGGGGCGGAGGGCGCCACAGCCAACGGCTCGCTATGCGCGGGCCGGGCAGGTGGCGGGGGCCGTTGCGACGCTGCCCCCTGACGCGTCGCATCGGCATACGTTGTGCTGTGGAATGGCACGCACCTTTTACGTGCTTCTTTGGAGGAGATATTCTCACTGACTTTTAGAGTGATAATTTCTTTTTCTTTTTCTAGTTCGGACAAGGTCGGGAGTAAGCTGGATGCTCACCATCACAGTTTACACACTGAGGTGTCGCTTCACAGTTATCTGAGGAATGACCTGGCGTTCCACATTTCGCACATGAGAATCTACCACGGCAGCTCTGCGAGCCGTGGCCAAATCGTTGACATTAGAAACATCTTCTGGGATTGTGTATGTATGGCCTGACAGCTATCTTTGTGTATACGGTTTCTATGGTTTGTGGCAGATCGCAAGTGGCAAAGGTCAGAATCAGGTGTTTTGTAGCAATTTCTTTATTATCTTGTCTGATAATGATGCGCTGTAGATTAGTTACATATTGTTCTTTCCAGCCTTCCAATAGTTCGGTTTCGGACAAGTCGATGCGATCTGCATCAGACACTACTCCTGCGTGCTATATTCATAGACGGGTGAGGTGAAACGGTAACAGGAATGTCTCCAAATGCCACAAGCTTGTTTATTTTACTGTGCTGCTCTTTATCACGGATCTCAAGCAGGAGGTCCCCGCCCGCCATTTTGGTGATCTTATAGCCAGGGTCAAGGGCTTCAGTCAGACCTTTTTGCGGACTAGAAACGGGGATACGTTACTAGCTGGTTTTTCTGTTTTTTCACTGTGCATTACTTGGAAACGGGGAAAAATTTCTTTCGGTTTGAATAGGCTTAATATTTCATCGGTGCGTCCCCTCTTGTGAGGGTGACGATGGCGGCGGCAATGGCGGCCACCCACCACGGAACCCAACTAGGGGACGCTGCAGCACTTAACGTGTAAGGCTGCAGACGCCAGCCGCGCATTGCTGCTATAACCCAATATAATATACCCAAGAGAGGGCACATACACAAGGTTAACCCAAGCACATATGAAAATGTATAAGTAACAGACGAGAAGAGAAGACAGCACAGGAGAGGATACAGGGCATATAGGAAAGGAAAAGTTCGGAGGGGGACAGGAAAAGGCGACCAGCTGATTTCCCCCGGGTGGG
Source organism: Dermacentor silvarum (assembly GCF_013339745.2). Classification (NCBI taxonomy): domain Eukaryota; kingdom Metazoa; phylum Arthropoda; class Arachnida; order Ixodida; family Ixodidae; genus Dermacentor; species Dermacentor silvarum. The sequence continues at coordinate 280,076,184 of NC_051154.1, read as the reverse complement.
CCAGCCCAGGGGTGCCGTCTACGTGAAGCGGAGGCCAAAACGGTGTGTTGCCTCCGCCGAGGGGCAATAAAGGTCCGAACGCCCGGCATCAGCTCAACCCCCAGGATCCTCTTTTCCCTGGACACGGCTAAGCCGCGCACGGTTAGACGCTGGAGGGGCCAACCCCCATGTGTTCGGGTCCGTGGTGTCGCAACACACCAAACGCCTGCTTACGCAGACGCCCCTGCGGGGACGACGCAGACGTACAGACGCAGGTAAACATAGCACGAGAGGTAGTAACGTCGAACATTACCGTCACCGTAGACGACGAAGAAATAACGGCGTTAATCGGCACTGGAGCGGACACCTCATTTATGAGCTTGGACCTTGCCTGCAAGCTGAAGAACGTATGTACCTAGTGGATTGGGTCGCAGATTCGCACTGCAGAAGGCCATCTGCCAACCCCTGTAGGAAGGTGACCAGCGCGAATGAGCATTCGTGGGTTTACGTACCTCGGAGATTTCGTTATCTTTCCAAGCTGTTCGAGGGACCTAATTCTGGGAATGGAATTTCTGCTGGCTAAAGGAGCCGTAATTAACTTACAAAGGTTGCGGCCGAGTAAAATTTTCGACGGCTAAGGCCTTAGCAGGGAGCAGCACTGACGACACTTATGTGAATGCCTTGGGGATTGTCGACGAGAACGTCACGGTGCCGCCAAGGAAAAACATATTGACCCTCGTAACCTGCAACGTATTCGACGACTATGAGGGGTATTGCCGTAGCAAATATCCCGCTGCTGCTCGAAAGGCACATCTGCATCACCCGGGGCCTTGTTCGAATGCAGAATGAGTGCTCGCAAGTTTTGTTGACAAACTTCAGCCCTGAGGTATCAGCCCGTACCTCAAGGTACATCTGTAGCGTTCCTGAACGACATTGCTGACTTCTCCGACGTGGGCACGTTACAAGTGACTTGACCGGATGCAACAACTCACGCCAGGCTGAGTACCCGCGTCCACATTATAGCTGACGTAGCCGATGTACAGAAGGATCAGCAGCTGGGCCTAGTGACAATATTCTCTGGCAGTTTTTCCACGGAATCTAAAGTCCGGGGCACCTCTGTTACGCAACACCGGATAGTTACACAGGAGTCGGCGCGGCCTGTCGTCAGCATCCGTACCACGTGTCACCAATGGAGCGGGGGGCGATTAAGCGTCAAGTTCAAGAAAAGCTAAATGATGACGTCTTACAGCCGTCCACAAGTCAGTGGGCATAGCCTGTTCTACAAGTAAAAAACAAAGACAACACACTCCGCTTCTGCGTTGACTACAGACGGCTTAACCGAGTCACCAAACGCGACCTTTACCCCCTGCCACGGATCGATGACGCTTTGGACCGTCTACGTCATGCTCTGTTCTCTGCTTCGTAGTGAGGGTACTGACAAGTTAAAGTGGACGAGCGTGACCGTGAAAAAAACGCCTTCGTGATTCCCTACGGGCTATACAAATTTAAAGTTCTGCCTTTCGGTCTCTGTTCGGCTCCTGCTACGTTTCAACGAATGATGGTCACCGTACTTGTTGGACTAAAGTGGCAGACGTGTCTAGTGTACCTTGACGACGTTGTTGCGTTTTCGAGCACGTTCGATGAACATCTTACCCGGCTACGAAGTGTCCTTCCGCAATACGCAAGGCAAACCTCACCATCAAGCCTGAAAAATGTTACTTTGGCTTCCAGGAACTCAAGTTTCTAGCTAACGTGGTCAGCTCCCAAGGTGTGCCACTAGACCCAGAAAAGCTCGTTCAGCGGTTTCTGGGCCTCTGCGATTACTACCGTCGTTTCGTTAAATGCTTCTCAAGGATTGCTGACACTCTCACGAGACTGACGCGACAAGTTTATTCAACCACCGAAAAAGAATTTTTAGCAGTCGTGTAGGCCATCAGCAAGTCTCGACCCTACTTATACGGCCAGCCATTTCGAGCCATCAGTGATCATCACTGGCTCTGCTGGCTTGCCAATCTAAGAGACCCGTCAGTTCGCCTCGCTCGTTGGAGCATCCGCCTCCATGAATAAATCATACCTCTTGCCTACAGATCCGGCCATAAGCATAGCGACGCTGACTACTTGTGAAGTTCTCCTATTCCCTTGACATCCTCCACTAGGAGCTAGATTTGCCGTTTCTTGGTGTCGTGGACGTGGTGCGCATGGCTGACTACCGACGTGTAGACTCTGAGCTGCTTCCAGCCATCCGATATCTCGATGAAGCTGTAGTTGTTGTCCCTCGTCCACTTTCATGAGGATTGACGTCGTACTGACTGCGGAACGATCTCCTATACAAGGAAAATTTCGAGAACCGGCATGAAACGTTCCTTCTCGTCCTTCCGACGGCGCTGCGCTAGGAAGTTTTACAGGTGTGTCACGACGATCCCTGTGCCGGCCACTTAGGCTTCGCGAGGATATTAGCGCGCATACGGCAGAAATACTATCGGCCACACCTGTTTCCGTCAGTTGAGCGCTATGTGCGAATGTGCTGTGACTGTCAGAGCCGTAAAGTCCCACCCGTCAAGCCTGCCGGCCTCCTTCAGCCTTTGGATCCACCTCCGGTGCCATTCCAGCAAGTGGAATGGACCTTCTTGGTCCGTTCCCCACGTCTTCCTTGCAAAACAAGTCGATAATCATGGCAACTGACGATTTAACTCGCTATGCGGAGACGAAAGCTGTGCCGCGGGGAACTGCATGATGCTGAAGTCGCCAATTTCTTCGTCCACAACATCGTGCTTCGTCACGGTGCACCCGCTGTACTCATTACTGACCGCGGTGCAGCGTTTAGAGCGGAGTTATTGCAACAAGCCGTCACGCTGACGCACACCGACCACCGAAAGACCACAGCCTAACATCCCCAAACTAACGGCTTAACAGAACGCCTAAACAGAACATTGGCCGACACGCTTTCCATGTTACATTGATGTGATGGGATGAAATTTTGCCATACGTGACGTTTGCTTACAATACCGCTGTGCAGGAGACCACCGAGTTTACACCATTCTAGCACGTTTACGGACGTCGCGTTACAACCCCCTTAGACACTATGCTCCCGGTAGACCACGGAACCACAAGGAATGACACCACTGAAGAGTTCATCGAGAATACCGAGGAACCTGGCCAGCTTGCTCGGAATCGCGTCTGCACCCAGCAGAATACCTACGCCTGCCGTTACAACCAGACCCGACAGAACTACGAGGTTCTAAAAGCTCTGGTCCTAGTACGAAGCGACGCCGTCCCCATGCTGAAGTCATCCACGTAGTACGGATGAAGCCGTACTTCGCACGTGAGGGATAAGCAACCCTAGCAAACCGCTTCAGCATTGTGTACATTCCTGTATGTTTCTTTTGATTTTTTTTTCTTTTTATGTTGGTACTCTTGCCTATAGTGCTCGCCCTCTGCCCTTGAAGCGACCGGGTCGGTCGCTTTTGAGACGGGAGCAATGACGCAAAATAAGTTCGCGCGTGATGAGACTGGCCCCCTTGAGGCGAGAACGACGAAGTGCGTGGTTGCGCGCGCGCTCAACGAGGATCAGCCATTGCTAAAGGCAGATGTTTTTATTGCGATAGTAATTATATGGACACTCCAAGCGCACTTTTCCCGTCGCCGTCGTAGTGATGTTCCGTATAAAGTCCAACGGCGATAAAATCGTCGCTGCGCGACGTGCGTTGTGTGTGCGAGTGAAAGCGTGCGAGGGTGAGCCGGGCACGTGAGAGAGGAAGGCGACCCAAAGCGCACGGTCTACACGGTCTACGAGGAAAGGGGATGAGGCGACGGAGACGAGAGGGGGGGAGGGTGCGTTCTGCTTAGGCAGCTACTGCTCACGGATCTATCCTGAAATCGATCTGCGACGCCGCTGAAGTGTGCGCCCGCGGCAGACTCATCTTCAAAGCGATCTGCGATGGGTCACAATGCATTCGCCGAGTACCGGTAGCTTCGTATGCGCTGCGCTTTCGACGTTTAGTTAGCGTTGAAACGAGAGCCAGCGCGAAGGTCAATTTGCTCTCTGCCGTTGGCACGTTTTATCACTCCAGCGTTTTGACGAGCTCCCGCGGTCATCGAGCGAGATGTGTTCATGTTTACCTGTTGACGGCTTGAAACCGTGCTGGTTTATTTAGTTAGTAAGCAAATATTTACAACTTTATACGGCCGATAAAACTACAATCATTATTTTGTGGACCGGTCCACTGATTTGCTATTACAACCGATGCTTCGCCTTACGGGCAAAACTGCGACTTTCTTTGCCAATCTGTTGCTGGTCAACTATTTTAGCTGTACTAAATGGGTGACAATATGATGAAGCTGGAATGACGATGACAGAACAGCCACGACGGCATCACGAGCACGTACATAGTGGCCCAAGATATTGACAAATCGGGCCACTTAGACGGCGTAGAAGGCGTGATGACGACGGGATGACGAGAGTCATATGACGAACGTGGAATGGCGGCGATTGCAGGACTATACGAAGGCATAATGAAGATGGTATGACAACAGTTGCACGACACTGACTGTTGACGACGACGCAATGAAGACGATAGCTTGACATCGGCTGCCGTATATCACGATTGAATGACAGCAGCTTAATTACAACAGAATGACAAAAAAGAAAAAATGTCCTTGGGACCACCAAGGCAATATGACGACCGCAACATGACGGCAATGGGATGATGTTTCTGAAGTGATAACGATGGTAAAATGCTACGTCACGATGAAGGCATGACAACAGTTGTATGAAGGCGACTGTGTGACGACGATGGCAGGACGATGAGGGCATGACAAGAATCAACAGGCGAAGCTGGAATGATGACGCTAGCACGACCACGGTGGCATCACGACGACGGCGGTAGATGTCATGCATGAGAACTAATGCATGAAAACAGCGTAACGGCGACGGCACGTGGAGAGTCGGATGAGATAGATCGAATGACGACGATGAAAGGACCACGGCGTCGGGCGGAACATGCCGCGCTCGAAAACCTACTCCTCGACCATGCGCGCTAGTATTCGATTCCCGTGCTGGGAACGGAAACCGCGAGCGGACGTCGAAACCATTCAGCCCTCTTCCCCTACATATGCATCAACGAGCGAAACATGCTCCCAGTCAGGAGGGGAATAAACACAACGGGCTACACATGCTTTGAACCTTTAGCTCCCGAGTGCTCTCAGTTCTTGAATAAGTGCCTTTCCTTCACTTAATAAAAAAGTGCTTTATCATTTTTTCTTGCACGTACTGCTCATTCAAAGAATATATGTTAATACCATGATTTATTCCTTGTATTCGATGGATGCGTGTAAGAGGTTAGCATAGGGCGTTTCACAAAGTACTTTATTAGTTGCATTAGTAATCTGTCGATTTACGACAGCAAAATAACCGTAAATGATGCGCATAAGTGCCCAAAGGCGGCAGTTATCAGTGGAACGAACTGGCGAAAACGATCCTTTACCGCATAGCGAAGTGCAGTGCAAAGCAGTGCGCGTTGAACGAGGCCGATTCGGTGCGCATGGCTGCCGGAACTTTTTGCGCCACCTGTGGACGCTCGGTGATCGACGGGTTGCCTTATGCCGTCACAATGCGTCACAAAGGCTGTCACTTGCATCGTATACCACAATTCGTCACCTCGGCGTCCCCACCTGCCACCAGTGACGCTAATACCTTCGGCAGCTATGCGCTCCGAATATCGCGTAATAATGGCGGAGCACATTGTGCTTAGAGCGCAGGCATCGGGGGCTGACGCGTTAACCGATGTGCAGAGTATTTGTACATTTCGAAACAGAAGATCAAGTTCCGAACTGCCACGCTTATCCAAAATGCCAGACGGGTAGTTTCGGCGACAAAAAAATTTACACGGCCGCTAGAACGTACTGCGCACTGCCGATGCTTTGCAAAACCAAATATCTCCTATGCTCGCAAGGCCTGAACTAATGCGAAATGTCACGAAAAAAAAAAATGCTCAAGTCGAGGTCGTTTTCACTTTCTGTCATGTATTTTGCAGTTGCAGTTTAATCGCCTGGTTAAATGATTTGGTACTGTGGCTGAGCTTAAACCAACTTCGATTGAACGGTGCGAAAACAAAATGCGTAATATTTAGAGCTTAAAACAAGTCTGCTGATGTAAGTTTCAGTTTTTCATTTCTGCACACTGTTCTAGCTCAGGAAAGTTGAATTAAATTCCTAGAAGTAGCATTTGATGAAAATTTACTTTGGTTCTGACACATTCAGAGAGAGAGAGAGAGAGAAACGAAGAGGGAAAAGTAGGGAGGTTAACCAAGGACGTGCCCTGTTGGCTACACTACACTTGGGGATGGGAAAGGGGAAGAATAGATATGGAGAGAAAAGAAAAATAATAGATTCAGTCATTCTCAGAGACAGTCTCAGAAGTATATCCGGTGTCACAAGCCTTCGTAGAACCCAGTATTCTTCACGAACTGCAGAAGGGCTTTTGTGGCCTTTTGCATGCAAGAATGCATAGGCCATGGCCCAAAGATCTTTTCTTCCGAGAGCGTTCTGTTATGTAGCAGGTTGAGTTTAGCTTGGAGAGTCCGTCGTTGAGTGTCGAAGGATGAACAGTGACACAGAAGGTGCTCGAGAGTCCCGTCGCACCCGCACAAATTGCACGCCGCACTGTTGGCCATCCCTTTTAAGAATGAATAGGCCTTGGTAAATGCAACGTCCAACCACATGCGGCACAGTAAAATTGCGGCGGGAGAGTCCACCTGGTAGACCATGTCTCAAGTTAGGGTCAAGAGAGTGCAAGCGTGAGTTGGTGAAACCTGGTGAATACCATCGTAGAAGTGTGATATGGCGAGGAAGCGATTGAAGTGGCCGCGCACCATCCGTTCTTGAGAGTGGTATAGGAACAATCTGATGTTTTTGATGAGCCAAGCGTGCAGCTTCTTCTGCGCTGTCATTGCCGACAATTCCGCAATGGCTCGGCAACCATTGAAATAGAATGTCGTGCCCTTCTTCGAGTGCGTGATGATGAGCATGCCTCATTTAGTGCACTAGCTGCTCGTGTAGCCCATGATGTAGGGAGAACTGCAGAGTTTGTAGGGCTGCTTTGCAATCACTGTAAATGGCCCAATGATTTGGCGGGTGCTGGAAGACGTAATTGAGTGCACCTTGAAGAGCCGCAAGTTCTGTTGTTGTAGACGTGGTATTGTGCGAGTATTAAAATTGCAAAGTGGAATGGAACGTCCGATGGAACAACTACTGATCCGGTAGAGCTGTTGGAAATGGTGGAACCTCCGTGTAAATCTGTATGCCGTCAAAGTAATACCCGTTGAAGACAAGCAGAGACAATTGCTTTACGGCTAGTGGTGACAAGTCGTGCCTTTTTTGTAATCCCAGGAATTCAGAGGCACACGTGAAATTGCCAGAGACACAACAATGCCGATGTGGGGCGTTTTGCAGGCCATATGGTATTCTCTTCTCACTATACTACAGAACGTAGCCTGTGGTCTTCGCACTCGCAAATCTGCTAAATGATGGGCTGGTAGCCGTAAAATGTGTCGAATTTGCGCTCTTGACGTCTCACCGACGATATGATTGGCGATCGGGTACTCGTGTGCAATGACAATCGTTGCAGCTGTCGATGAACATCTCGGGAGGCCAAGACATAACCGAAGTGCTTGGGCTTCTACGCTCTGTAGTGCAAGGATATTAGTCATGCATGTGTTGGACAAGGCAGGAAGACTATATCGCAGGAATCCGAGAAAAAGTGTCATGTATAGCTGTATCATTGAGCGCACGGATGGTACCCATGAGATTCCAGCAAGGAATTTAAACATATTCTCTATACAAATTAGTTTTTTGTTCATGTAGGAGACATGGGGACTCCAGGTCAGGTCGCGATCCACAATAATGCCTAAGAACCTGTGACTTTTCTTGTACTCAATTGCCTGGCCCTCGATATACACCGGGTAGAAAGACATCCGTCTTCGTGTAAATGCTACTAGTGCACATTTTTCTGTGGATATTGTCAGGCCTTGTCGGCGAAAGTAGGCCGTGGTCAGGGTTGCCGCTTTCTGTACTGTGGCGTGCACTTGTGGCTTTGTCACGCCGGATGCCAAGATGCAGATATCGTCTGCCTAGAGGGAGACATTAGCCGTCTGTAGTAGCCTTTCGGCGAGCCCCACTACAACAAGATTGAAAAGAGTCGGGCTCAACACTCCGCCTTGTGGGACACCACGACTGGAGATATATCTATATGTCGGGCCATCTTCAGTTAGGACAAACACAGATCTCCGTGATAGATAACTCCTAATCCACCTAAATACGTGGCCTCCAAGTCCTGCAGCCTCAAGAACTTGGAGAATGGCTTCGTGGGTTACGGTGATGTAGGCACCTTTTACATCTAAGAAGAGAGCCCCAGGGATGCGCTTCATAGCTTTTTGTTGTTGTACGGAGGTCACAAGTTCAATGACGCTGTCATTTGAAAACCGACCACGTCGAAAACCAGCCATAGCCTTAGGGTAAATTTCATAGTATTCAAGGTAGAATTCCACACGTGTCAGAAACATCCTCTCCATGACCTCACCGATGCAACTCGCAAGTGCAGTTGGGCGGTACGATGTAAGGATCAGCGGAGTCTTCCTAGGCTTCAGTAGAGGCACCAGTCGGCTACACTTCCAATCGTCGGGGACTATGCCGTCATGCCAAGATTGATTTAAAATATCCATAAGATTACGTTGTGCTGTTGAACCTAGGTGCCAGCGTACGTCACCCCATCGGGACTGGGTAATGACGACCGCCTGCACGCAGCCAAGGCCGCTTGCTGTTCTTCCATAGAGAAAGGAACTTCCATGCTTTGATCTCTCGCGACGGGAACGTCATGTAGCGAGGAGGCAGCCAGCAGAACGAAGTCGCCAGCAACATTCGCACAAAAATCTCCCGCCACCTCAAACTCTAGACGACCTTGATGTAGAGCCAGCGCTGTGAAGGGACGACGCTGCTGTGGAAGTGAGCGAAGACCACGGAGAGTTCTCCACACCGGGTATAACGGCTTGCGAGGGTCCACCGATTCGCAAAAGGTCTTCCATCGTTGGTCCTGAAGTTTGTTCATCTGACACTGAACTTTCTTCTGAATGCGTCGGGCTTCTCTCAGGTCATAAATGGACTTAGTACGCCTATATCGTCTCTCGGCCCACCGGCGGATCACCCGAAGTACGCTCACTCGGTAGGTGTAACGAACAAATTTCAAATTCGATGTCTTCTGCCGTGAAAATGCAGCTATATGACTCCGTCCTTTATTTTCAACTACTGCACGGACTACTATAGTTTGAGGAACCACATATGCAAGAAGCCTCTCGCTCATTCATAGTTTGCGGAAACGAGCACTGCAACCAGATAAAAACAGATCAGACCTAAAACGTACATCAGGCATACATGTAAAAAGAAGCTAGCTATCCGTTTAAGTTTTTTGTTTAATAAAGACAGGACAGAGTTCGAACATAATTATGTAGTTGTGCACAATTCCTACAACTTTGGACATATCAACCTGACAGACAACGGACAAATAAGGGTATTCAAAATTTAGCACTAAAATACTGCAGACGTTAAGCTCTCATTTAGAAATTGTTGAACTTGCAGATAAAAACTGCACTCCACGTTGTTTTAAGAAATAGGTTTACGACATTGTACTTATGAGTCTTATTTTGTAATCTGGAATGTATGTTTTTTTTTTCCTTTCTTGCTATGTTCACACTTTACTTTCACGTATTCCTTGTAAGTCAAAGGGGTCCCGAACCAGCCCTCGGCCTTGTTGAAAAACATGGTCCGTGAATAGCATGCGCTGCTGTGAACATCTGAGCCAAATTTTGCCGTGGTGCGCGGCGCGTGAAGCTCGCAAGCGGAGCGCGCAGTTACCATTTCATCAAATGCCCTCTTTTCAGCAGATTATTGCTCCTCACTCTTTTCTGGACGCTTTATTGTGTAATATGGCATATTCCCACAAACCGCTGCTATTGGCCAATATCTGACGTTAATCAAGGGCGTTTGGAGAACGCCACACACCACCACAGGCCACTGCGATCTATGACGTCATGCTACGTGGCCCGAAATTTCCATTGTCAAGGCTGGCGTGACGAAAGCGGTGACGTCAAAATCACTGTTGCTTAGTCTGGAGCATCCCCATTAGGTCCTATGGCAGTCGGGCCAAGTAGCATGACGTCATGATCTTAGTGCGTACGCCTTGTGCTATCTACGTGGTGTTGGTTTGGATCAGTGCGCTTCTTCCCTCTTTAACTGTGTGTATTTATTGACGCAGTTTGATAAACAGGCTGAAGGAAGCGAAAATATGCTTTCGAATTTCGATAAGAATCACATACTTCCGGAAGAAGCCGACTGTCGTCTGCTCACGCTCGGCCACGGCAGCCACGTAGCAATTAAGCTTTGGCCAGACAGCTTATTGGTGTCGTAGCCTTCGGGTCTCCCTAATTTCGACTAGTTTTGAAAATTCAACTGGCCTCGATCCAGGGGAAATTTAAGGTAAGACCACAAGCACTCTTGCCAGCGCGCGCTCACTCCTGGCGGCCCCTGGTGAGACGCCTTGGCAGCCTTCGCTTCGCATTGATCCTGGTGTTAACAGCGCAAAAAAAGAAGAAAAAAAGAGAAAAAAAAAGAAAAGGGCAAATCTCGGAGCGCATTGCATCGCGATGCGGCGAGCGCTGGAGTCCGGCGCCGGATGCAGCTCGCGCATGCGCAGGCGCTCGAGGTGCGTTATCTTCAACCGCGTCGACTGCTCGTCGCGGTTGGCGGCCAGCCGCGCCGAGCAGTCGACGCGACGCGGTTCAAGATAACGCGCCTCGAGCGTCTGCGCCTGCGCGATCTGCATCCGGCGCCTGACTCCAGCGCTCGCCGCATCGCGATGCAATGCGCTCCGAGATTTCCCCTAAGTGTGAAACAGACTGTACACCACTAATTGCGAGAATGGCTTTTGCAAAACGCTTATATAATTATATAATAATAAACGCGGTATAATTTATACATCAGAATTGTCCGCTTTGGGTGTTCTAAGGGATACAGTTTACAAAACTGCAATGTCGGTTCTTAGAGCATATTTAAGGATTTATAAATTTCTCGCTTCTATTACTACAGCCAAGCTGTCTATGGGGCTCCTGCTTTGCCCAGGGGGCGCTGCAAAAACGGTGCTAATAAGATCCCTGTATTTTTCAAAGGTAGCGCAAACTCCTCCTCTCCGCGCCGTTTCCTCCTCGCCCCTTCCTCTCGGCCGAAGCGCGCGGCCGCTACCGCCCGCTTCATATCGTATCGCATGCGGCGCGTTGAAGCGCTTGCTTGAAACGCGACTGTTCTGAGCGCATTTTCACAAGGCTGTTCGTACGATGTCTACGTAAGATACGTAGTACCTTCAATTATTAGTAGAATCTGCATCGCTCAGACGAGGAAAACAAAAGGTCAAGTTAAACGCAATCCTATGCAATCTTTACTGCATAGCATTATTTCTCGAAATCGAATGGTGTTCTGTTTACCTGACGCATTTACGAAAACAGAGATGCAAACTATGCACACACAACACGGCGAAGACATTTATATGCTAAATACTCTCAACGTGTTTTTTTTTATTTCCAAAATGCAACCGCGTGTTTTTCTTCCCCCCTCAGTTATATGCCTTGGTTCCCGGGCGAGGGCACGCTTTCTGCGTCTTGCTCTTTAATTGGCGACTCTTCCATTATGATCATTTTATAAAAAGTCAAGCTGGTATTCATATTGACATAATGCGCCCTTTTGTTCGCCGCAGAGCATAAACCGGGACTTTTTTTTTAACTCAGCCGTTGGCTGATGGTGAACTCGCGAGAGCACCCACCTTCCCGAGTTCATCACAAACTGGATGAGAACAGTGATCAGACCTTCCCTCAGTAATGACCTCCCTCGGTGGCAGTCAAATTTCTTTCTTCCGATACGGTGGAGCCATATCGCTCGCTGTTTGAGGCTTCGTTTGCCACGAGGAACCGCAAAAAGCTTCCCCCCTTGCCAATGCTATTCCAACATCCAACAGCACAGCAAGTCGCCATCGTGCTGCAGCCGAGCGCGTCTTCAAAAATGTAAAAAGCCTACGCTCACGCACAGCGCACATGTGTTCCAGTGTTTCTACGCTCACTAATGGCGCCGTTTTCGCGCGATAACGAAAGCCGTGCGGTTTATTCGTCACGTGTCAAGCCTCCCCCAATGGGAGAGCGGGAAACGGCGGAGAAGTCAGGAGAGGGGTAGAGGGGGGGGGGAGGAAATTCTCCTTTTCTATTTGAACAATGGTTTGCGCTACCTTTGAAACATACAGGGATCTTAGGTGCTAAATAGCGCCCTCTGTTCTGAACTGGGTAGTACCAAGCTCGGTCGTCTGCTTCGGAAAGCACGTTTACAATATGGACCCTTCACTGTCGCTTGTGTTGTACCACGGCCTGCAGCGAATATCGGGCGCCGATGATTTTTTCAGGGGTTGCACGCTGCGTAAAGGCAAGAAATTATACAACACCGAATACGTGTACGCCGTTCAAGAAATAAGCGGCGAAGTTTTAGCGCGGTTTCAATCGCAAGTGAAGCGAGTCGCGTACGAAGTTGAACTTTAGGTAAGGTTCGCACGCTGCTAGATTCAATCGCACAACCGCGAGGAAATGCTTGCTATAAATGAGTTCACAGCAGTGATAAGCAGCGATCATGTGTACGGAACTGCTCGAGCGCAAGACGGTACGTGCCACGGCGACAGCGGTCTTTCAATGCCGCGAAACGGCGGGCCTCCTGCAATCTTTGTTGACTGCATGCCACTAGACAAGTAGTTATGCATGCGCTGTAGTAGCGGCCATCTGTCCCTTTAGCAACTGATAAATAACTGATGCAATGCATATGAGCTCGCAGTAACGTACTACGTGCGAATCGCGCTGCAGCACAAACTCATGCGCTGCTGGCTTGACGTAGCTTTTTATGACAGCGCTCGAACATCGATGTGCTGTAATCAATACTGCCTTGCTGTGCTGCCTCAACGTGCTGGCTTGAGGTAAGGATGAGCACATATAACTCTGAAACCTGTGCCACTCGTAGTGGGGTAGTGAAGTTATCCAGCGCGCCCGACGCTGGGCTTCGTGAGACCTTGAAGGAAAACCGTAGAATCTGATGTTGGGATTCAGGCGTTCTTGCTGGTGGCAGCTCACGACGCAGAAGTAACGACGGTGACGCTTTTTCGAGGCTGAGCTAGGCCTCTCCGGATCGACATCGCCGATTTCTTCTGCTTCCAGCGTCACGGCACACGGAGAGTCCGTTTTCGTTAAACAAGGCTGCGGCCAGCTCGCAGCGTGGTCGGCGTGGTCGCTGAGAAGTGGCGAGCCTTTTCGCACTCGCAACAGGGCAGAGAAAAGTGCGAATCAACCCAAACTTGGGCTAGAAACGTGCTTCGCCACACGCAGGGCTCAATACTACCCAAGCTGGTACTACCCAGATAACTTTTCTTGCCGTCACCAGGCGCCGTTACTATACCTCAAATTCCAGCGCGAGACGGCCCTGGCTAGGATCCCGGGATGTTTTTGCGTCCGTTGACAGAAAACTATCATCATCAATGGCTCATGCCCCCTAAGCACTCATACACCGTTGACTAAGCAAAAAATTCTGGACCCTTCCACTACTGGGAAAATGGAAGCCAGCGAAGCTGTGACTATGGTGGGTCTGCTGTAGTGAATATTGGCCTTCACGATGAGAATGGACGTACCGTCGTTGGGCATCGCCCAACCGAACATGTCTATCATGAACGTTCCGGCTGAGAAACTCGCGTTGAATCCTGGCCGTCGCACCGGTGAAGTTGGCGCTAGCGTTGCCGAGGCGTGAGCCAGCGTTGTCGGCATCCTGGAGGGTAAGACGACGCTGACGCTTGGCCTCAACATCGCACTCCCGCAACTCGGGGTCGGCGGTTCTTCACTGACGTTTGGCCTCAACATCACGCTCCCTCAACTCGGTGTCCGCGGCTCTTCGCTGACGTTTCGCCTGGGCTTCGGAAGCCCTCACGCTAGAATCGGCACGTCAACCACGAACCCTTTCTCGAGTGCGTTCGCGGCGGCGTTGCTCAAACGCGTTAGGAGAAGTCGTCAGTTGCTCATGAATGGCTCATACCACCTTAAGCAATGAATCATACCCCCGTAAATGCGGCCTCCCTATTACGACGACAGAAGAGAAGTGAAATTAAACGCTGGAATGATTAGCGGCTAAGCAGCCAGCTGTGGAAGCAGACGACTACGACGAACACGGGAGCAGTGGCACGAGCGCGTGCCGAGCACGAGCACAAGCGCAAACTTCACTCTTTCCCAGCTCACACTCTCCAAGTTCGGCGATGCTGCGCACGACAACGAGACCAACCTAGCGAGTCTTTAACAATTCCACTATAAAAATCAATAGTCATAGCACCGTAAGGCAGAGGCTACATGCACTCAGCAAAGTAAAGCGAACCGTGCATACATTCTAATGAATCACGCATACAACATACAGAACAGCATGCCGAAAACTATCATCAATGGCTCATACCCCCGTAAAGAATGGCTCATACCACCGTAAAATAGAGAACGAGACATGAAGGAGGGCCCGATTGAAGACATCAGCGAATGGTTCAGAGAACTACTCGCGGACGTAGCGAAAGCCACCGATGAGATTGAATGGACGGACTGGCGACAAGAATCCCCCAAAGAAGTAGGAGGCAGATCCCGCGGAGCTGGGGACGACGACGCTCCCCAACCGTCCAGAGTGGACAGCCGGCTGGCACATCTCGTTGCGGCCAAGAAATCCATGCAACGGAGAGCGAGTAAGCAAAAACTCAACAGGAAGGTACGCAAGATCGCCGAAATCAACCGGGAGATCGAGACGCATTGCGGCCGCCTGTGCGAGCAAGAATGGCAGGAGCTGTGTGACACGATGAACGGCAACATGAGCGCGGGACGCACCTGGAAGATCCTCAGGCACCTGCTCGACCCGGGAAGCACCAGAACGGCGACTCGTACAGATATGACCAAGCTGCGACACAAGTACAAGGACGACCCGGAAGCCTTCGTGGAGGAGATCGTGCAGACGCACCTCGCTCGACCGGAAGGGAAGAGTCACCCCGAGTACCGCGGGGCTCCCAACGAGGAACTTGACGCTGACTTTTCCGTGCAGGAAATTAGAGCGGTCCTCCAGCTATTGAAGACCAAATCGGCGCCCGGTCCTGACAGGATCACCAACAAAATCCTGAGGAACCGGAACGACGACGCCATCGAGAAGCTCTGCGAGTACATCAACTCGTGCTGGAAGGAGGGCCGTATTCCGCAAGAGTGGAAGTCCGCGGACGTTATACTAATACCGAAGCCGGGCAAACCGCTAGAGGTCCGAAACATGCGACCAATCTCTCTCACGTCCTGCGTGGGGAAAATGATGGAGCATGCCTGCCTCAACAGGGTGACGACGCTCCTCGAGAAGCAGAACGCCTTCGGCACCCACATCATCGGTTTCCGGAAGGGACTTTCCACGCAGGACGCCATGCTGCAAATCAAAGAACAGGTAGTGAACGCTCCGAGCACTCACGTGCGCGCCTTGCTCGGGCTAGACCTCAAGAGCGCCTTCGACACTGTGAAGCACATGGCCATATTGGACAAGATCAGCCGACTCAATCTAGGGGCGAGGTTTCACCGATATGTCTGCAGCTTCCTGAATGAACGCGAGGCGACGGTCAAGATCGACGGGGCGACGCCGCGAACGGTCCGAATGGGCGGTGCGCGAACGCCGCAGGGCTCCGTACTCTCCCCCATGCTTTTCAACCTCGTCATGATCGGCCTGCCGGAGCGTCTCGACGCGATAGAGGGCATCAATCATACGATCTACGCAGATGACGTGACAGTGTGGACCACGGAGAACACGAGCGTTGGCGAAATGCAAGACCGACTGCAGCGGGCCGTCCGGGAGGTGGAGCGGCACCTTGAAGACACGGGACTCGTCTGCTCACCCGACAAGTAAGAGATCCTACTCCACAGACCGCGCAAGAAAGGACTCCTCCCGCAGGGCGTGCTCGACGCCCGTCGTTTGGGCGTCCACGTCACGACGAAGGAGGGGACCCGAATAGCGACGGTGTCCAAGTTGCGAGTGCTCGGCCTGTGGCTGGAAGAGAACGGTGCCAACTGCGAGCTGGTTTCCCGACTGCAGAAGAAAGTAGCCACCGCCACGCACCTCGTGCGGCGGGTCGCGAACAAGAGGAAATGAATGAAGGAACACAACGTGACGAGGCTAATACAGGCGTACGCGCTGAGCCATATATCGTACGTCGCCGCGTATGCCGACGGGAACAGGAGCGAAACCGACAAGCTGAACGTGGCGATCCGCAGGGCGTTCAAGACCGCCCGGGGGGTACCCCAGTACACGCCAACTCACAGGCTCCTCGAGCTGGGCGTACACAACACGCTCGAGGAGGTCGCCGAGGCGCAGAGAATAGCGCAGCTGGAGAGGCTGTCGGGCACCAAAACGGGAAGACGAATCCTCGACCTGCTCGGGATTCGATATCATGAGGCGCGGGGACTGAAGGAAACACTGCTACCGGAAGTCAGGGACGCCATACAGACGGAAAACAAGCCGAAGAACATGCACCCGGCGCATGACGTGCAAAGACGTAAACGAAGGGCGGTAGCAATCCTCGAGGAGCACGGAAGACGATAAGGCGTCCTCTTCGTCGATGCAGCCAGGTACCCGCGGCCCGCCGGTAACGTTGATGGCGACGAGGGACGACGACCACCATCGCCACTACAACGAAATGTGCGAGACGAACCGGGGATGCCAACACCACCATCACTACTACTACTACGACAAAAACGGCAGCAGCAACAGCAGCAACATCAACGACACGGCCGGCCGACGGCGGCGGAGCCCGCTTTCTCCATGGCGGTCGTAGATACGAAGGGAAGGATCCGAGTCACGGCATCAGCTAGGCTGCCGTCGGCCGAAGCAGCCGAGGAGATGGCCATAGCCATCGCGGTACTCCACGGAGGCACGGAGGATAGCCTGATCATAAGCGACTCCAGATCAGCGATCCGGAACTACACCAAAGGTTGGGTGTCCGCGGATGTGGCGCGCATGCTCAACGCCAGAGCCGGGGACTTCGTGTCCGGCAGGATTACGAACAAGTCCCTCAAATGGTTCCCCGCGCACGTCGGGGAGCTTGGTACTAAAGAAGACAGCCGCAACAACAACAATACTAACGGCCGAAAACACACCGGCATCCCGCCCAACCACAACGAGCGTGCCCATCTCGTCGCGAGGCAACTTACCCGCCGCGACGCGATCACCCAGAGGGCAGCCGCCGTGGTTGTGCGGGACCCCAGCGGAGGAATTACTAACACAACCAAAATCGCGGCGGACGGAGCTGGGGGCCAAGCGGACGCCGACCGTGATATCGATAAGTTTCCGGCCTCGTACCCAGAGGTTCTGGCACACTACAGGAAAGAACGTATGACATATCCACAACCCCACGGGCGGCTGGACAGGTCCCAGGCAGTCGACCTGAGGCGGTTGCAGACGGGCACTTTCACCAACCCCTATCACCTGCACCGCCTGTGGCCCGCGCTGCACCCGTCGCCCGGCTGCCCGTGGTGCGAGCACGAACGAGCTGATATGGTCCATATACTTTGGGAATGTCAACGCCCTGAAGAAGAAGAAAGACCAAGAGGAAGGGGGAAGATAACAGCAGGACCCTCTGAAGCGGGGCGCCTCGCTGAGAGATGGCAAGCCGCCCTCCTCAGCGAGGTACCCGAGGACCAGGAGTGGGCCGTTCAGCGGGCCAGGGCCATTGCCGAGGATCTCGAAAGATTTTTCTCCGGCCTTGGACCCCTGGCAGCCTAGCCCCGAGCCCCAACAGCCTTAACCGCTGGACAAATAAAGTTTATTCCTATCCTATCCTATCTGTAAGCTGGCAGCCAATGCAATGGCTCATACCCCCGTAAGGGCTACTTTGCTGAGGCTAGCAGCACACAGGCAAAGTGAAGCGAACAGTGCACACGTGCTTTGGAATCACGCATACAACATACAGGACGGCTTACATTTCAATAAAGAGCGAGCTAAAAACAAGCATCCGAACCACATAATTGACGATGAGACTCTCGTGATAGCAATGCGAAGCACCTAGCGATCCCCGCATACGTTTCCCGGTAAAGATTACTGTTGCGCAAGCAGCCGTGGCGACGCCAGCTTTCGACATGGCGTGTGACGTACCTAACATTTAGTATATAAATTAACCAGCCTAGCAACTCATTTCAGTGTTTTTGTAGCACCGCTATGGGCGGCGGTGTGCCTTCAAAATTAGCATTATCCATTGCTCGAAAATAGCACTACTACCATTACTCTAAAGCCATAAAACATTGCATTCCCCCCTCAGTGGTTGTTGTGGTGGTTTTTCAACGCCTTCGCTGGACATCCATTTTCCCAAGGTGTGGATGGCACGTTTATTGTTGTTGTTTCTTTTAAATGACTTCTTCACCATGCACGCAACGTAGTCCATGTCCGCTACAGTATTGCTGTTTGCGGCCTCCGAAATACGTGGACGGAAGTCACTGCTCTCAGAGTCTTTGGCGCGCGCCAAAACCCCGCACAAGTTATCAATTCTCAAAGCTACGCGACTGCGCATTGGTTATTGAGTCCACATTCCCAATGTACATTATCGCTGCGAATTTAATTCGGGATCCAGTCGCGGGAGTGAGTAACGTTTTGTTGTTATGCACTCGAGGGAGTGAAGCTGAGAATGAGAATACGGCCTGACGACAGCCACTGCTGCCGTCGTCGGCGTAACAGGATGGATGATCAGAGCCAATCTAATTTCGAGCTTTTCAATGTCATATATCACAGAAGTTCCGGAGCGCCCAGGCAAAGATTATAATTTTCCATTACACGTGTTACTTCCATCGGAGAAACAAAAAGCGGGGGGGGGGGCGGCATAGACAGCTGCCCCACCCCCCCCTACTGCTACTACTGAGGCAGTAGATTCGCCGCACTGCCTAACGGTGCTTGTAGCTCACAGATGTGACACAAGCACACGAATCTGGTGGTCTATTTTTGGAATACGTTACGAAGGGTTCTTATCCCGGCGAGAGTGCAATGCCGGGACCACCCGCGGCGAAGGTGAAGTAGTGAGCTTCAAGCACTCCGTCGCACGCAACAAAAGGCGGAAGCGAAGCACTCAGGTGAAAGACTCGGTCTTTTCACTCCGAGTACCACTCGGCCGCATGACACAAAGTGCCACAATGAGATCCCATCCAAAACAGCCAGTGGTTGTTTGGAGGGTCTTTCTGGCATGGGATTGCGAGACATGATATAGCCAATAATGAGCGTTCCCATTTCGTTGACGGAACTGGTACCGTGGACCTTTCCTTTATGCCAGCGCTCACAGTCAACATTTCATGGTGTCTTTAACTCGCTCTATGAAAAAGACGAGGAGTAAGCGCACGTGCAAGCAAAAGAGAAAAAAAAAGAAAAGGAAAACGCAACCAACGATGGAATCTTTCACGGAGCGCACGCGACGTTTGAGCGGCTCGCTGTGCTCGCGCGAACCCCGAGTTGGTAACACGCACCTTCGTTCGCGGGGCAGTCGGTTCTTGGCGTATCCCCCACAGTGGCTTTGCTACATTAAATAAGGCATCCTTATCATCATCATCACCAGCAGCATCAACACTGTAGCTAATACTGAAATGAGGTTTATTGGAAAAGGCGTAGATGTAGATCCTTGGGATATACTGGCACGGAACGGGTGGCTAAAACAGTTACGCCGGGCAGTGCTCTGAACCGTAACTTCGGCGTCGTCTTTCGGGGAGCGATCACGACGCTGCTGCTGTTGGTGGTGTGCACCATATTCAGTGCGTGGTGTACGTTTTCTTCATCACAATCACTCCAGGGAGAAAAAGCAAGCATCCTGGCGTCTCAAGAAGTAGTGACCACGAGCGGCTCACGGTAATGCTTAAGGCGATCGACGTGAACAATGTCACGTCCATGACGACGGAGGTCGGAGGGGGTGTCAGTGGTTCGATTAGGTAATTCACCGTAGACGTGCTCTGGACAATGCGATAAGGTCCATCGAAGCGGGGAAGAAGTTTTGAAGGGAGGCCAGTAGCATTTGAAAGTATTGACAGCCAGACAAGGTCGCCGGGAGAGAAGACAGGTTGTACACAGTGAGCGTCATGGAGCCTTTACTGGCGCTGTTGCTTAACGGTGGTGAAGTTGCACACTAACTTGCGACACTCCTCGGCATGACGTTTTGCAATCGAAATGGGCACACACTCATGAGCATCGGGCTGGTAGGGTAGCAGGGTGTCCACGGTGTGGGATGGGCTGACGGTCGTAGGGCAAGAAGTAGGGAGAAAAGCCAGTGGTTGTCTGGGTTGCAGTGTTGTAGGCGAATGTAACAAATGGTAGGATAAGGTCTCAATCTGTGTGGTCAGATGCGACGTACATGGCCAGCATGTCACCAAGGGTCCGATCGAAGCGTTCGGTGAGCCCATTTCTCTGGGGGTGGTAGGAGGTGGTGCTTCTATGAATAACGTGGCACTGAGCCAGAAGAGTTTCGAGAACCTCAGGCAAAAAGACGCGCCCTCTGTCGCTGTGCAGTTCACGAGGTGGGCCGTGACGGAGGATGAAACAGCGGAGCAGAAAGGCGGCGACGTCGCGTGCCGTGGCGGCAGGTAGCGCCGCAGTTTCAGCATATCGCGTAAGATGGTCGACAGCGACGATGGTCCAGCGGTTACCGGCGGGTGTCATAGGAAGCGGACCACAGAGATCAAAATCCCCACTCGGTCGGGGATCGAGGGGGGATTTTGGTCGGGCGGGAGAGGGAATACGTACTTCCGGAAGAAGCCGACTATCGTGTGCTCACGCTCGGCTGCGGCCGCCCATGTAGGAATTAAGCTTTAGCCAGACTGGTTACTGGTGTCGTAACCGTCCAGTCTAGGTAATTTCGACTAGTTTTGAACACTCAACTAGCCTCAAACCACGGGAAACACATAAAAGGGTCCTGAACCATTTTTTTCGAAGTGAAGAAATACATTTAATGTGAAAATAGGCTATTTCATAGATACTTTGACGCAAAAAGTACTTCAATGCGTTCAGCAGAAGTGGAGTAATTGGCAATCAAACACAGCCGCAGCTGTGCTCCCCCTTGCTTCTTCAATGACTTTCAGTGCGAAGGCTACGGCGGAGCGGGGCGGCACCACAACGCTCCTCCTTCATAACGTCACCATGGCGCGCAGTTCAAATGTCGGATTTTGGTGCCTACGCCGCGCTATACGTAAGCCAAAGGCGGCTGTCCTCAGAGAGCGGCAGTGCGCTTAGCCAGTGGACTCGTGGCGGCACCCCGCGGCGGCCGCGGTGTAACCAACCACAGCGACGAATAGTAGCCGCGTATTGGAATGTGCTTTATTGCGCAATAAAGCACACAGAAGAGAGTGAGGATCATGGCTCTGCTAAAACGAGCGCGTTGGAAAGAAAGGTGACTTCGCACTCCGTTTGCGAGCTCAACGCACCACGTACGACAGCAAAACTTGGCTGTGGTGTTCACAGCAGCATGTGCTACCCGCAGACTTTGTTATTTCACATTGCCCGAGGGGTGGTTCAGGGCCCCTTTAAGGTAAGACCACAAGCACACTTGCCCGCGCGCGCTCACTCCTGATTAGACGCCTTGGCAGCCTTCGCTTCGTATTGATCCTGGTGTTAACAGCGCAAAACCTTAGACGGAAAGACGAGAGGGGAACACGAGACGAGAAGACGACACCACGAGCGCTGACTTTCAACAACGTTTACTTGACGGAAACACGGCTTCTTAACGTTTGCCCATCGGAGACACGTGTGGTTCGTGTGTGCTTCGGGAGATTATAGAGGCAGCCGAGATTGCTAGACTTCGTGACAAATGTGTTAGCACGCCGTCCTTGTTGCTAATATATAAAGAACTTGAGTTTTTGCACGTGCAATCTTTTTGTGAGTGTGCAGAATAGCGTGTGTCACATGATGCGCAATGACTTGTCTGTGACACGTGTGATTCCTATGGGCAAGTATATAAGAAGCCATGTTTCCTTCAAAAAAGTGTGGCTCCAATCACCGCTGCGAAAGTGGTTGGACAGCGAAGCTGTAAATGACACCCACAACGATTACCGATTATGAAGTCACTTGAATTCACACACGTGGCTCTTCAAATAGTGAAACCAGAGACAAGTGAAACGTACTTAACGTCACCCTTTATTTCTTACGACATTACACTCACGCTGTTATTCTGGCGTCTTTACTTTCTGTGGTCTACTCATGGTAGCCTGGAATGAACAGAATGAGTTGCTAGAGCGTGGTGACGAACTACGGGATTTTTATGCGGCTGCGTACTTTTCCACTCGGAGTAGCTTAGGCACCCATAAACTTTACCGGGAAACACACACGGGAGAAAGAACATGTTTCGCATTATTCGCAGACGTCATTAGCCTACATTATGCGGTTTGCACTTCACACGAGCGTTTTAAATGACGTCAACCCCTTTCGAAGCAGCTGCAAAGCTAATATTTACCGGTACGCGTCAGAGGGTGTTCCCATTGTTCACAGCACAGGAGAAAAGGGGGGGGGGGGGGCGGGGGCTCAACATAGCCCGCTTCTCATTCAGTTTAAAAAAGGCCGCTAAACTCGAACTAGCCATTGACGCAGTAGATTCCCCACTGCCTAACGGTGCTTGCAGCTCACACACGTGACACACGCATCCAACTGTGGTGGTCTATTTTTGGAATTCGTTACGAGGGGCTTTTATCGCGGCGCTAGTGCAATGCCGGGACGACCCGCGGTGGAGGTGAAGTAGTGAGCTTCAAGCACTCCGTCGCACGTAAAAAATGGCGGAAGAGAAGCACTCAGGTGAAAGACTCGGTCTTTTCACTCCGAGTACCGTCGCACGTAAAAAATGGCGGAAGAGAAGCACTCAGGTGAAAGACTCGGTCTTTTCACTCCGAGTACCACTCGGCCGCATGACACAGAGTGCCACCATGAGATCCCATCCAAAACAGCCAGTGGTTGTTTGGAGGGTCTTTCTGGCATGGGATTGCGAGACATGGCATAGCCAATAATGAACGTTCCCATTTCGTTGACGGAACTGGTACCCTGGACCTTTCCTTTATGCCACCGCTCAGAGTCAACATTAGATGGTGTGTTTACCTCGCTTTATGAAAAAGACGAGGAGTAAGCGCTCGCGCAAGCAAAAATGAAAAAAAAAAAAAGAAAAGATAAACGCAGCCAACGATGGAATCTTTCACGGAGCGCATGCGGCGTTCGAGCGGCTGGCTGTGATCGCGCGAACCCCGAGATGGTAACAAGCCAATCCCCCACTGTGGGTTTGTTCCAGTAAATATGGCATCATCATCATCAGCAGCAGCATTTCGCATACTACAAGAGAGCAGCGGACGCATACAACCACACATGTCCATTTTGGGCTGACGTCAACTCGATTTTCGTTGCTTCTGAAATCCGAACACATGACGTTAAATTAGCCTTTGCGATGCGACCTCCTCCAGCTGTTCTGAAACGGATCATTTTCGCTGCCAAGTGCTATGATGCGTTTAGGGTAGCTTTAGCGCCAACGCTGCGTACGTTCAAGAACACGTTTGTGATAGGAGGTCCTCAGCAAGGTTATCAAGGAAAACTGATGATGTGTGGTGTTTTATGGCGCAAGGGCCAGTTATGGCCCAAGAGCGCCATGCCAGTGTTTGTGAGTTTGCAGTGGAGCGATGAATTGTGAGAAGTAGATGAGGCGTGGCTGTAAAGGAGCCCAAAAATAATCGCTGTAAAGTGCGTAAACTATACATGTACTAAAATCATGGCAATGACTAATGAGGTGTACTATGAACTGAAGAATGCATTGAATAAGAATGACACGATATTTAAAATTTTTAAGATGCAGTAATTGGCAAGAAGCACTACTGCCTAAACAGAGCTCTTGAATAACGAGGGCCTGGAGGCATGTGCTAAAAAAAATAAAAACTACTATCACAGCGGCATCCTCTGGAGAGAGGATGCGCTACGAACTATTTGGGCTAATAACATGCAGGACCACATTGTTCAAAAAATCGACAACTGCTTTGGCATTAAAAAGCGGTTCTTCACCAAGAAACATAATGGAGTGAAGCGGGACATGATAGCGGTACGCTTGTGGAAAATATTTCTTTCGTTCTGTTTCGGCTTCCCGGCACTCCGGGAGGACATGGAGGACGGTCAGTCTCTCACCACATCTACCAGTACCAGTTGGTGGTTCATCACCAGTAAGCAAAAAATTGTGTGTGCCATATGTGTGTCCTATTCTGTGACGGCAGAATACGACATCAGTTCGTCGTGTTTTCGTTACGGGGGGGCCAGAAACCTAACTGTGGTTTAATGAAGTCAAGCTTATTATTTGTTTCAGCGTCCCACAAGCGCTGCCAGTGGCTTCGCAGTTTCTTTCGCAGGAAAGGCTTCAAATATGTTGCAGGAACAGCAGTTGTAGGGTTAACAGCCTGAGATGTAACCGATGTGGCCATTTCATCTGCTCGAACATTACCCTCAATGCCTCTATGACCCGGCACCCAGCATATAATTACATGCCGGTTTGATATATACGCTCTGCATAGGATGGAACAAAGCTCAGTTAGTACAGGATTGTTGTGTTTGCAGAGTGACATCAGGGCTTTCACAACGCTTAGAGAGTCTGTAAATATAATTGCTTTTTGAAGTTTTGATTTTCTTATATGATTCACCGCCGACAATAGTGCACGGGCCTCAGCTGTAAAGAACTCGTTTCCGGGTGCAGTACACCGGATTCGGAGAAGGATGGGCTGACGGCTGCATACGACACGCCGGCATGTGACCTAGAAGCGTCTGTGTAAAACTTAGTGCACGAGTACTTGGATTGAAGCTCTAGGAAATGCATTTTAACGTGTGCCTCTTGTTGCGTTTTTCGTGACCTCTACAAACGATGTATCGCAATCTATGAGCTGCCAATGCCACGGTGGTAACAGTTTCGCTGGAGTCATAAGACAATGTTCAAGAACTGGAACAGCAATTTCCTCACTGAGGTTCTTCACGCGCTCAAGGAAAACTAAAAAGCAAATAAAGATGAGGGAAACGGAATCATCCATGTTCCCGAAATCAGCCGATCATCTGCAAAATCCACATACGAGTGCAGGTAGGAAATACCTTTCCTTCCGAGCTACAGAACATTGCCCCAGTGATCCGCGAACCTTCCACCAAGCTTTGACTTTTATGTTACATTACTCAACTGGGATCTGCAGCCAATCGCGAGGTGAGACTTAGTGTCGGGCACAGTGAGCCCGATCGAAGTCGTGCGGATACAAAAACTTAGAGGGACGTTGGGCACACTATATAGCCATCATCGTTCAGCGTAGACTCCGTGGCACGGCTTTACGGCCAGATGGAAGTAGCAGCATTCTATTGCTTATAACTCTGCTCTTACAAGGCGCAGTCAAAATATTGGTGTTGAAATATATGAGCGAGCAAGGACATGTCCTTTATTACGAGAAACGTGCCATAACTTTTGTAGAACGCGCGACCAGGCAAAGTTAAGATTGACAGCGTTCTTTGCGGCTATATACTTTGACGTAAACTTCTATGCACTTGAAAGAAAATTTACTGCTGAATAAAAATTTGGAGCACGCTTAAGCTTCGTCTTGAAGAGTGGAACGCGATAGCATTCAAAGATCCTTGACTGTTTCTGACACTTCCCGGCAACTGCAGCTCATGTAACCGTAATGTTTACCGCGAAACGCTGGCGGTGAACGCTATGCACGAAGGTGCTCTTTATGGTAGAAATGCGGCCTCTTTCGTGGGCTGGCCTTCTTTTATTGCTTGCAACTTTATTATTTCAGGCTGAGAAAGTTTTTGCATAAAATGCATGCGCTGTCGGTGTTTTGTTCATGACAATTGTTTTTGGGCTGTAACTCTCAAAATTCCGAGGAATAACTTTGTAAAGAATGCAAGACAAAGTGGGAGCAACTTAAATGGTAAAATGTATTTGGAGGGCCTGCGTGGTTGCGAATGATATTCTCGGCCGCGGGCGCCAATGCCGACGCCGACGCCGGCTTTTCTGCGACACTGGGGTCCTAAACACTATCGCGCTAAAACTGGGCAGTCTCGGAGATATTTACAGACACAAATGAAGAATAAAAAAATTGTTGCAGTTTCGCCTGAAAGGCGACGCATCAATTGCGACAGCAAATCAGTAGACAGCTATACGGAGTAGGGATAGTAGATTTATCGGCTGCATAAACTTGGACACATTCGCTTACTTACTGAACTAACAAGCAAACATGAATAACAAGCGCGCACAAGCAAACATGAATAGATCACACTCGATGACCGAAGACAACCACTGTCAAAACGCTGGCGTGAAGAAGCGCGGTGCCGCAGCGAGCGAAGGTGCGCGCGCTTTCGGTCGCACATACGGCGCGTGGCGACGATTTTATTGCCCTTGGATTTTATGCGAAACCTCACGGCGGCGACGGCGACGCCGACGGCAGAAATCCGCTTGAAGTGTCCATATAATTGCTATCGCAATTATAAACTGAGTCATTCTCTTTTTTATTGCTATGTAATTAAAGAATATGTTCGCGACATCCATGGCTCCGGCTACTCCTGTTCTCAAAACTAAAAGCACGAAAATAATAAGGAGTCAAATATCACAAACATTTCCGAAGTTCCGCGCGTGAGTGAAGGAAGATACAGAAGAGACTATAAAAGGACACTAAGAGGCACACATAAAGTTCCCTAAACACAAAAGAGTTCGAAAACATGCACATAATTTGAGCATTGCAGATTACGTGGCTGTAGAATGTAGACATATCTACATAAGAGACGCTGACAGCACATTACAGAAATCACTCACGCTTTCCCAATAGCAAAAATCTAATTACGGCAGAACCCATCTCCCGATGAATGTCGACAGTAATGCGATGACCACATTCGCATTCAAGTAATGTAACAACAGACTATTGCTGAAGACACGTTAATTTAAAATGTGAGACTTCCGTTGCTTCGGCTGCATCCGACATACACTGTATCCGGTATTGGCCTACTTTGCTATTGCAGTCACATGACAAGGTCACCGATTAGCACGACGACATGACGAAGAATGAACGACGAAGCGGTGACGACGATGAGCTGGCACTCACTCCCTTTGTCTCTGTGTCATATATAGATTTCATATTGTCTTAAGAAGTAAATGCAAATTGAAATAATTTTCGGCCCTACATGGTTTACCATGTGTGATCCATAAAGAGGTCTGTGTTTGTTAAACATAAAAATACCGGACAGACGGATTTCCAGGCTTTTTCGCTTAGTGTAATAGGAATTATATATGCAGGGTGTCCCAGCTATCACGCTGCACGATTTAAAAAAAAGAGGAACGGTGTTACGCGAAGCAAACCTAGTGCGTATTGTTTCCGGCACAGTGTAGTAGCCGCCACTATTTTTTTTGTAACTGAGATCTAATTAGTTAATTGTAAATAATTATCTAACTCGAGAAGTGCTGTCCTAATTATGAAAGTGCCAATGAGAAAATTGTAGAGCGACTGTGAGCGACTGCCAGAAATGGTGATGTTTTGTCGCGAATCATCGCAATGTTGATCGGCGATGGCACGAGTCCCGTTCGTCATGTCCCGCTCGTTACAGGTCACCATCATCAAGCCAAGCCTTCTCTGGCTACTCTCAGACGCCGCTGCTCGCCTCGCCCGGCGGGTCGGGAAAACTGAGTTCAGCGACCTCCGGAGGCGAGGCCGCTGACGTCGACTGTACGCAAGATCATCCACTACGACGACAACGACGAAACCAAAACGACGCAGACGTACAGACGCAGTCAAACACCGTACGAGAGGTAGTAACGTCGAACATTCCCGTCACCGAAGACGACGAAGAAATAACGAGGTTAATCGACACTCGAGCGGACACCTCAGTTATTAGCATGGACCTTGCGTGCAAGCTGAAGAAAGTTCCTACCTAGTGGACTGGGTCGCAGATTCGAACTGCAGGAGGCCTTCTGCTAACCCCGGTAGGAAGGTGCACAGCGCGAATGAGCTTTCGTGGGTTTGCGTACCTCGGAGATTTCGTTATCCTCCCAAGCTCTTCGAGGGACCTAATTCTTGGAATGGACTTTCTGCAGGCTAATGGAGCCGTGATTAGCTTACAAAGGTCGCTGGTAACGTTTCGACGCCGCAGGGCTTAGCAGGATGCAGCACTGACGACACGTATGTCAACGCCTTGAGGATTGTCGACTAGTACATCACAGTGCCGCCAAGGAGCAGCGTATTGACCCTCGTAACCTGCGGCGCATTCGACGATTATGAGGCTATTGCCGAGGCAAATATCCCGCTACTGCTTGAAAGGCACATCTGCATCGCCCGGGGCTTTGTTCGAATACAGAATAAGTGCTCGCAAGTTTTGTTGACAAACTTCAGCCATGAGTAACACCACGTCCCTCAAGGTACAGCTGTAGCATTCCAGAACGACATCGGTGACTTCTCCGACGTCGGCACGTTACCAGTGACTTCACCAGATGCAACAACTCACACCAGCCGGGGTACCCGCGTCCACATTAATGCTGACTTAGCACATGTACAGAAGGATCAGCTGCTGGGCCTAGTGACCGAATTGTGTGGGTGCTTTTCCACGGAATCTAAAGTCCGGCGCACCTCCGTCAGCGCGGCCTGTCGTCAACATCCATACCGCGTGTCACCAATGGAGCGGGAGGCGATTAAGCGTCAAGTTCAAGAAATGCTAAATGATGTACGCCATCCAGCCGTCGACAAGTGCGTGGGCATCGCCTGTCATACTAGTAAAAAAGAAAGACAGCACACTCCGCTTCTGCGTTGACTACACACATCCTAACCGAGTCACCAAAGGCGACGTTTACCACCTGCCACGGATCGATGACGCTTTGGACCGTCTACGTCATGCTCAGTTCTTTATTTGTTAGACCTAAAGTCAGGGTACTGGCAAATCGAAGTGGACGAGCAGACCGTGAAGTCACTCTGCTGGTTTGCCAATCTACGAGAGCCGTCAGGTCGCCTCGCTCGTTGGAGCCTCCGCCTCCAGGAATGCGGCATCACTATTGTCTACAGATCCGGCCATAAGCATAGCGACGCTGAGTGCTTGTCACGTTCTCCTATTGCCTTGACATCCTCCACTTCGGGCTAGATTTGCCGTTTCTTGGTGTCGTGGACGTGGTACGCATGGCTGACTACCGACGTGTAGACTTTGAGCTGCTTCCAGCCATCCGATATCTCGATGAAGCTGTAGTTGTTGTCCCTCGCCCACTTCACGAGGATTGACGTCGTACTGGCTGCGGAACGATGCACTGTACAAGAAAAATCTCGAGATCAGGTAGGAAACGTTCCTTCTCGTCGTTCCGACGGCGCTTAGCGAGGAAAGTTTACAGGAGTGTCACGACGATCCTGTGCCGGCCACTTAGGCTTCGCGAGGACATTAGTGCGCATACGGCAGAAATACCATTTACCACACCTATTTTCGTCGGTTCGCTCTATATGTGCGAACGTGCCGTGACTGTGAAGGCGCAACTCCCACCCATCAACCCTGCCGCCCCCTTCAGCCTTTGTATCCACCTCCACTGCCGTTCCAGCAAGTGGGAATGGCCTTCTTGTCCGTTACCCACGTTTAGAGTGTACTAGAACATGGAAGTGCCCGAACGGCTGCATTTTCAATGCAATGAAAGTGAAGCCAAACGACGTAACGCCGCTGGGGCGCTGCGATCGGTAGCACAGCCCCCCGTGGCTGAGAGAGAATGCCTGCTTCCCACGCAAAACTGCGGTTTCTACTCAGCAAGAGGCGGTTTTTCTTTTTTTAATACTTCATGCGTTTTTTTTTTTTTCTTTACACGGGTACCTAACACTTGTTTCCGTGCTACACAATGCAACAAAAATTCAAGCAGAAGCTGAAGGAATAATAACCAACTAACAATGTTTTGCGTGAGGATGGATGGATGGATGGATGGATGGAATGGATGGATGGATGGATGGATGGATGGATGTATGGATGGATGGGTGATCCATAAAGAGGTCTGTGTTTTTAAACATAAAAATACCGGACAGACGGATTTCCAGGCTTTTTCGCTTAGTGTAATAGGAATTATATATGCAGGGTGTCCCCTTATCACGCTGCACGATTTAAAAAAAAGAGGAACGGTGTTACGCGAAGCAAACCTAGTGCGTATTGTTTCCGGCACAGTGTAGTAGCCGCCACTATTTTTTTTGTAACTGAGATCTAATTAGTTAATTGTAAATAATTATCTAACTCGAGAAGTGCGTCCTAATTATGAAAGTGCCAATGAGAAAATTGTAGAGCGACTGTGAGCGACTGCCAGAAATGGTGATGTTTTGTCGCGAATCATCGCAATGTTGATCGGCGATGGCACGAGTCCCGTCGTCATGTCCCGCTCGTTACAGGTCACCATCATCAGCCAAGCCTTCTCTGGCTACTCTCAGACGCCGCTGCTCGCCTCGCCGGCGGGTCGGGAAAACTGAGTTCAGCGACCTCCGGAGGCGAGGCCGCTGACGTCGACTGTACGCAAGATCATCCACTACGACGACAACGACGAAACCAAAACGACGCAGACGTACAGACGCAGTCAAACACCGTACGAGAGGTAGTAACGTCGAACATTCCCGTCACCGAAGACGACGAAGAAATACGAGGTTAATCGACACTCGAGCGGACACCTCAGTTATTAGCATGGACCTTGCGTGCAAGCTGAAGAAAGTTCCTACCTAGTGGACTGGGTCGCAGATTCGAACTGCAGGAGGCCTTCTGCTAACCCCGGTAGGAAGGTGCACAGCGCGAATGAGCTTTCGTGGGTTTGCGTACCTCGGAGATTTCGTTATCCTCCCAAGCTCTTCGAGGGACCTAATTCTTGGAATGGACTTTCTGCAGGCTAATGGAGCCGTGATTAGCTTACAAAGGTCGCTGGTAACGTTTTCGACGCCGCAGGGCTTAGCAGGATGCAGCACTGACGACACGTATGTCAACGCCTTGAGGATTGTCGACTAGTCCATCACAGTGCCGCCAAGGAGCAGCGTATTGACCCTCGTAACCTGCGGCGCATTCGACGATTATGAGGCTATTGCCGAGGCAAATATCCCGCTACTGCTCGAAAGGCACATCTGCATCGCCCGGGGCTTTGTTCGAATACAGAATAAGTGCTCGCAAGTTTTGTTGACAAACTTCAGCCATGAGTAACACCACGTCCCTCAAGGTACAGCTGTAGCATTCCAGAACGACATCGGTGACTTCTCCGACGTCGGCACGTTACCAGTGACTTCACCAGATGCAACAACTCACACCAGCCGGGGTACCCGCGTCCACATTAATGCTGACTTAGCACATGTACAGAAGGATCAGCTGCTGGGCCTAGTGACCGAATTGTGTGGGTGCTTTTCCACGGAATCTAAAGTCCGGCGCACCTCCGTCAGCGCGGCCTGTCGTCAACATCCATACCGCGTGTCACCAATGGAGCGGGAGGCGATTAAGCGTCAAGTTCAAGAAATGCTAAATGATGTACGCCATCCAGCCGTCGACAAGTGCGTGGGCATCGCCTGTCATACTAGTAAAAAAGAAAGACAGCACACTCCGCTTCTGCGTTGACTACACACATCCTAACCGAGTCACCAAAGGCGACGTTTACCACCTGCCACGGATCGATGACGCTTTGGACCGTCTACGTCATGCTCAGTTCTTTATTTTGTTAGACCTAAAGTCAGGGTACTGGCAAATCGAAGTGGACGAGCAGACCGTGAAGTCACTCTGCTGGTTTGCCAATCTACGAGAGCCGTCAGGTCGCCTCGCTCGTTGGAGCCTCCGCCTCCAGGAATGCGGCATCACTATTGTCTACAGATCCGGCCATAAGCATAGCGACGCTTAGTGCTTGTCACGTTCTCCTATTGCCTTGACATCCTCCACTTCGGGCTAGATTTGCCGTTTCTTGGTGTCGTGGACGTGGTACGCATGGCTGACTACCGACGTGTAGACTTTGAGCTGCTTCCAGCCATCCGATATCTCGATGAAGCTGTAGTTGTTGTCCCTCGCCCACTTTCACGAGGATTGACGTCGTACTGGCTGCGGAACGATGCACTGTACAAGAAAAATCTCGAGATCAGGTAGGAAACGTTCCTTCTCGTCGTTCCGACGGCGCTTAGCGAGGAAAGTTTACAGGAGTGTCACGACGATCCCTGTGCCGGCCACTTAGGCTTCGCGAGGACATTAGTGCGCATACGGCAGAAATACCATTTACCACACCTATTTTCGTCGGTTCAGCTCTATATGTGCGAACGTGCCGTGACTGTGAGAGGCGCAAACTCCCACCCATCAACCCTGCCGGCCCCCTTCAGCCTTTGTATCCACCTCCACTGCCGTTCCAGCAAGTGGGAATGGACCTTCTTGGTCCGTTACCCACGTTAGAGTGTACTAGAACATGGAGAGTGCCCGGAACGGCTGCATTTTCAATGCAATGAAAGTGAAGCCAAACGACCGTAACGCCGCTTGGGGCGCTGCGATCGGTAGCACACAGCCCCCCGTGGCTGAGAGGTAGAATGCCTGCTTCCCACGCAAAAGACTGGGGTTCGAATCTCAGCAAGAGGCAGTGTTTTTCTTTTTTTAATACTTCATGCGTTTATTTTTTTATTCTTTACACGGGTACCTAACACTTGTTTCCGTTGCTACACAATGCAACAAAAATTCAAGCAGAAGCTGAAGGAATAATAACCAACTAACAATGTTTTGCAGTGAAGATAGATGGATGGATGGATGGATGGATGGATGGATGGATGGATGGATGGATGGATGGATGGATGGATGGATGGATGGATGGATGGATGGATGGACGGACGGACGGACGGACGGACGGGACGGACGGACGGACGGGACGGACGGACGGACGGACGGGACGGACGGACGGACGGACGGGACGGACGGACGGACGGACGGACGGACGGACGGACGGACGGATGAGGCTGAACCCTTTAAACCGCGCGGTGGCATACGCCACCTAGCCATGACTATTAACATATTTTGTACTTTGTGGTGGGTGAAATTTCACCCCTGCCTTGATTTTATCCACCAATCAGATAACCTCTGTTTGGTTATTTCTACCCGCTTAAAGTCTATTTTGCCTTCACTGTCCCTAAACCCCAATGCTTTGAAAAAATCAGCCCCGTTGCCTTGCACTGTAGGGTTAAGCCCTTTACAGAAAAGTATGAGGTGTTCAGCCGTTTCCTCTTCTTCTCCACACGCACAGCACAACGTGTCTATACCTTGGTACTTGACTCGGTACATCTTAGTCCGCAATACTCCCGTCCTGGCTTCAAACAACAAAGAGCTTCCCCTAGAATTATCGTAGATATTTTCTTTGGCAATTTCTTGCTTGAAAGTTCGGTATGTTCCCAGTGCTGATTTCGTCTGCATCCCAGTTTTCCACAGACCCCTCTCTGTTTCCTTAACCTTTTTCGTAACCGCTGTTTCCTGGTTTGCACCCCTCCTGCAGTCCAAATATTTGATTGACAGTTTTCTGGTCAGCTTCCTAGATTTTGTATCAACATTCCTCATGTACAAATAACTGAAAACTCTCCTTGCCCACCGCTTTTCTGTCATTTCTCTCAATCGCTCCTCAAATTCTATCTTGCTGCTGGCTTCCCTGCCCTCGAATGACGTCCATCTCATGTCACCCTGTACCCCCTGATTTGGTGTATTTCCGTGTGCTCCCAGAGCCAGTCTACCTACCCCTCGCTGCTTAACTTCCAACCTTGCTCGAACCTCTGATCTCATGCACAGGACCGCATTGCCGAAAGTCAAACTAGGGACCATCACCCCTTTCCAAATCCCTCTCACCACTTCGTACCTATTGTAATTCCGCAGTGCCCTATTTTTCATCACAGCTGCATTTCTGCTACCTTTAGCCGTCAAATATTTTTCATGTTCCGTTAGGTACTCAGCCCCATTGTTTATGCACACTCCAATAATGTTTAATAATAAATCGATAATGTTTGCAGTGCCACCTCACGGGAATCAACAAAACTATTCCTCCCAAAGCATGGCCTCCGAGAACTGCACGCATACGAAACCCCGCCGGCCGACAGGCTCCGCAGTGCGCTCAGTGCACGCTCTTCACATGTCGTCTGCTAGGAGCGCTGACATTCGTGCGACTGTGCGCAGACGGTATATAGAGTTGTCTGCGAAACAGCCGTTTAGAACAACAAAAAAAGAAAAAAAAGAGCTATTTCTGCACTGTATATTATGGCTGAAGTAAAGCAAAATAAAATATGGAAATGAATTTGGTAGTAACTATTCGTGAACGGCCGGCCTCGTTGTAGGCGCACATTTTTCATCTTTTTGCCGTCTGCTTCCGTTTCAACGGCAGCGAAACAGCAAAAGGCGCCGAAGGATCACCCGCTTGCTGTGCTTTTAATGTTCACAGATGCAACTTGCCCGCTAAAGAG
The DNA here is from genome assembly GCF_013339745.2 of Dermacentor silvarum. Lineage (NCBI taxonomy): Eukaryota > Metazoa > Arthropoda > Arachnida > Ixodida > Ixodidae > Dermacentor > Dermacentor silvarum. The sequence goes on along the minus strand of NC_051154.1, from coordinate 280,041,673 downwards.
GTAAGTGGAATTTGCAATTATAGACATGCTGAAGTAGAAAAGCGCAAACCACAATAAAGTACTGTAGCATATTGTAGTATGTGGCATTAAAAATCACAGGTAGCAATACTCGGCTCCACCATTGTCAATAAAGTTTAAATACGCAATATCCCAACATGAGTATGATAGCTTTATAAAACTTTGCAGGTTACATTAGGTGTTTGCGAATGTGGCAAAGTGTTTCGAAAGACCAGGAAAAGGCGTACTCGTTGGCGATAGTTTAATTACATTTACCGGAAAGAACGTTTTACTCAGGATTGTCAACAATATTGTACGTTTACTTGAAGGTGGGCACAGGATATGGCAATTCGAAGCGTTTAGTGTTTTAAATAAGCATTAGCAAAGATTTCATATTTTTCGCTGTTTGGAACTAAGATATCTTCCTGTACTGCATCCTTTATCATGTTGTGTTGCAGAGCGAGCCTAGTCAATGTTTCCTCTGTTTTGTGTCCTAGGAGTAATATGCATAACTGGAAGAAGCATGACACTTCGGTTGCGCTTCAATGACTGTAGTAATCCCTGAATTAAACCCACACGGTCACCACATTCGTCTGACTTTTGCTGGAAAATGAATATTTATTTATTTATTTATTTATTTATTTATTTATTTATTTATTTACTTATTTATTGGCTCTTGTTGCACAGTCTATATCGCGAATGTACTGTTTATACGTATATGACATGTAATTATGCAGGAAGATGTGTCAGAAAAACATTGTTAAGGCCGTTAAAGTGATACACGATAGTAGATCAGTCAGTGTGTGTAAGCGTGGAGGTATCCGTGCTACTTCGTTGTTTCTTAAATAACCAGAAAATTCCACCTCGTTGAAAACGTGCTTGTGTTCGCTTTTGACGGAAAAGTGATATCACAACTTGAGCTATATACATGGTGTCCCAGTTATCACGCAGCACGATTTCAAAAAAGAGTAACAGTGTTACGCGAAACAAACGTAGTGCGTATTGTTTCCAGTACAGTGGAGTAGACGCCAGTAATTTTTTTCGTTACTGAGATTTAATTAATTAATTGTAATTAATTATCGAACTCGAGAAGTACTGTCCTAATTATCAAAGTGTCAATGTGAAAGTTGTAGAGCAACATGAAAAACTCACGATACAGTTCTCTGTTGCTCACTACGTGCTACATAAATGCGTTGTTCCGAGTGTGAAAGAAGCCCGCGAATACACGCAAAGTGCCTCGAGCGGCCAGTCGTGTGACTACTCCTACTAGAAGCAATACGCACTAGGCTGGCTTCGCGTAACGCCCTTCCTCTTTTTTCTTAATCGTGCTGCGTGATGGCTGGGACACCCTGTATATATATATATATATATATATATATCATTGAAATGTTAAGTCATTATCACTGTGAATGTGATGTCAACAGCAGTTAAAGTTTACCATGTGGGCACTAAATCACCCACATGTTACTGTACATTTGTCGAAAACTTGTCAACTTTGTATAGTCTGGAGCGCATTGAACAAATTGCTTTCAAACGAGAGTTTGCCAATTTACCGGCTATCTATATGAAGCCTCTTCACTTGCAGTGTACACGAGAGTGATAGGTTTTATAAATATTTCCAGGCAATGAAGCCAAAGAGGCAGAACTTCTGCTCTGTTCCTGGGTGCGCGGCAAACTCCAGGAGACTATCCGAAGACCGGAAACGTTCTTTATTTGTAGTTCCTAAGAGCCCTACCCAGAGAAAGAAATGGGAAGAGAACTTGCAATTGCGCATAGGTTGCTTAACAACCACGAGTGCGATTTGCGATGCACATTTCGAGCCCCATCATGTGGTGCGGGACTTCATTCATATCATAAACAGCAAAGAAGTCAGGCTACCCCGTGAGCGGCCAAAGCTCGCCGTTGGAGCGGTGCCTGTCAGAGTGAGCGCGGGGCCTCTACTGCAGGGCGACACCGATCGAAAGCAAGATAACAAGCATCCGACACATTCGGATCGCACGAACACAGCAACCATGGATGCCACTGAAGAAACCTGTGAGCCATCAACACCCCAGTGCGAAAAGAGGAAAAGATCATCCAGCGCTGCGAGCCTTACGGAAAGCCTGCCGAAGTACAACAAAGAATATCATGCCGTGAATGACGGCAGTCTGGAGCTGGACTGCGGGGTCCACAATGATGAGGACAGGCGGGCCCTCCGATCTCTGATGACGCCGTCAACATCAAGATGGACAGCTTTTTAGTTCCCGAATGTTGACGGTGTGTACTACGTGACCTCTAGACTGGCCCCACCAGCAGCAATATACCACGAAAGAGTTGTATTCGTGCAGTACGAGGAAGACACACTGCTGTGCCGGACACACATCAACGGCGCTCTTTACACCGAAAGGAAAGGTCTTTCCCTGGCTGATGCGGAAGAGCATATTAAACAAGTTGATGCAATGTCAGTGTGCCAAGGTGCCATAGGAAAAAATGAGCTCACTCAAAGCCCAATCACGATTACAGCCTCAGAGCTCAATCTCAGTATCAGGCGCTATGGAGACATCGTCTACAGCACAAGCTGCCAGGGCATGGTACCGGACAAAGTTGAGCTGATTGTACACGAGTCGGATGGAGAAAGGTCTCTAAGGGGTGCCCGGACGCTTCGATAAAATATAGATGTTTGAGCAAGTAGAAGCGCAAACATAGCGAAAATTATCGCATTATTAATGTGTGCTCTTATTTTCATTAGTTTGTCCTGGTTTCCCACAGGAGTAGAAAAGGAGAAAGTGTCGGACCTCACGCATTAATATTGGATGTTTGAGTAAAATAATTCACTATATACATATTCCATTAAAGCGAAAAAGTGCAGCCAGTCATGCAAACACTTGTGCGTGGTAGAATGTGTGGATGTATGACAGAGAAATAGAGAGTGCACGCGCACGTGTGGGTTGTCTACTCCAATTGTGCAATCCTGCTTGCAGCCATGAAGAATGTGCGCCTTTGTCGTTAACGATAATCTTTTTAACACACAAATAAGCAGGAATTGCAGAGCAAAATATTCTGTTAATGTCAATAAGGTACTCAGGCTCATAATTGATAATTATTTGCAGGTGGAAAATGCCGATTGTGTGCCAAAGCAAGGTTGTCCATCATGAGGAGAAAATATGAGCTGAGCCGTTCCAATGCTGCAAAACGAAGCAGTTACCGCCAACAAAAGAACTTGAGACAGCAGCATCGGCGACTGCAAATGAGACTATCAAACCTCAAAGAAAAGCTGCAGGCGATGACGAAACAGTGCAAAGGTATGAAGGAAACCACGTTTGAAGAAAGTCTTGAAGGCATGCCCCAAAAGCAAAGAGAAGCAGCGCTCCATTTTTTCCGAGCTTCCAAGCGAAAGAGCACCCGGGGCATGGGATAAACAGAAAGTTGGATTCTAGAGTGTCTGCTCATGAAGATGAAGAGCCCAAAACTGTACAATTACATGAGGAAGAACAAAATTCTAGTTCTACCAAGTGAAGACACTTTAAGAAAGTATTTATGCTCATACAAGACTAGATTCGGATTTTGCACTAGAGTCCTCAGAGCCCTGAAAGAACAAACCAGAGGGATGGACTCCTTTAAGAGACATGGAGGCCTGCTAGTCGATGAATTGAAATTGTCGGAGCACTTGTGAGTCACATCTGCAGCCACAGTTGAATGTTTAGTAGACCTGGGCCGCTTCACACCAAAAAGTGAAAAATATGAGCCATGCGACCACGGTATGGTAATTATGTTTGCACCATTCTCGGGCAAGTGGACGCAGATTCTTGCAGTGTTCGCAACACACGGGAACGTGAAAGGCGAGCTGCTTGCAAAGTTGCTGGTGGAGGCCGTACTGCTCGCAGAATATGCGGGTCTGCTCGTTGACTTTGTGACCTGTGACGGTGCCACGTGGAACCGAAAGATGTGGAAAGTACTGGGAATTGGAGCGACTTCAGCCTCTATTAAGTGCAGAATGAGGCACCCGAAAGACGGTAGTCGCTACCTTCATTTCTTGTGCGACTTTCCTCACTTGGTAAAGTGTCTGCGGAAACCTGCTCTCTCACAACTTCGACACTCCTGATGGCTTGGTAAGTTTTCCGCGTAACACCGTAATCCACCCCCGCCCCGCCTTTTCTTTAAGCAGCGCACACATTGCGCAATTAGGTTGTACCAGTAAATTTATTGCGTTCTTCTGGGAGAGGGTTTCACAAAGAGACAGGACTTCACCACGCCTGCCACATTTTCCTTTTTTTTTTCATTCATGAACGACTCTCTCTACATATACATATACGAAGATTTTAAGTAACATTTAATAATATGTTGTTTCGGAATAAAATGACAGTTCCTTCGGGAACATACCGTCAGTGGGGCTACGCCGGGGTGACGGGCAATACGTGGTAATTAGCAGCTAATTAACAAAAATACATTAATTAACGCTTAAACTGTTAGTATCAGTGCGCTCATCGTAATCGGGAAATTGAAGTGAGCTCTCCGTACATGCCATGTCAACTCTTGGATCTGGAAAACTGCGTATAGCCGCGAAACAGCGGCACGACGAAATATGGCTATCGGAGTGCGTCAAACCGAAACTGGGAGGCTACGACGAGCGCAAAGCCGCGCTCCTCTACGCGACGTTTCTGCTTCTGATGTACCCCAGCAGCGGGCAGCCAGCGCGGGACCGCCACAACTGACGGCATATCTGTGAAGGAACCATTTTTTTTTAATTTCAGGTCACCTGCATTTAAATATTAATATTTTCGCGGAAGCACCCGGTATATAATGTGGTCGTGTTATGCCTAAGGAAGAGCAACCATTGCATGGCCTGCTAATGGAAGCATTATAACTTCAACATATATTTATAGAAGGCAGCGGAATACTTAATTCTCTTGTTCTTTTTGCGCTTGTCGACGTGCTGTTCATCGCATGATATAAATGACAACTGAGACGAATGTTTAACCGCATTTTTCCATTTCTTTTTTACTTGTGTTGTTCTGTATATGTACTCAAAGCGTCTTGAATTAAGCTTTAGTTAGAAATTAGCACTCGTGCCTATCATTTGGTGCTTCAAAAGTCCCCGAAAAATCCGCTCTAAAAATGTGGGACATATATGACTCACGTGCCATATAATATGGCCTTTGACAAAACTAACGGTGCGCAGGTACTCAAATGAATCTTGCTCTTTGTATCTTGGCTACAAACTTTTGATCAATGCAGGACACCATTAATAAAGCAACGCACTTTCGTTTCCGTTTCAGGTATCCTTGGACACCGTCAAAAATGTCTACGACATGGATGGAAGCGCCGTGACCCTTCGCGTGATGCATGGGATACGCGAGGCCCACCTGAATCCTAACAACTTTGAGAAAATGCGCGTCACGTATGCCTGCCAGCTGTTTGGTCCACAAGTAATTCGTGGTCTGCGTTTCTTCCAGCAAGATGTGGAGCAAGGAGCAGGCGGTGGCATACAGCCAACCCTACGGTTTTTTGAGTGAGTTCGCACAGTATGATGGTCATCATCATCATCCTATATTTTATGTCCACTGCAGGACGAAGGCCTCTCCCTGCGATCTCCAATTACCCCTGTCTTGCGCTAGCGTATTCCAACTTGCGCCTGCAAATTTCCTAACTTCATCATCCCATCTGGTTTTCTGCCGACCTCGACTGCGCTTCCCTTCTCTTGGTATCCATTCTGTAACCCTAATGGCCCACCGGTTATCCATCCTACGCATTACATGGCCTGCCCAGCTCCATTTCTTCCGCTTAATGTCAACTAGAATATTGGCTATCCCCGTTTGTTCTCTGATCCACACCGCTCTCTTCCTGTCTCTTAACGTTAGTCCTAAGATTTTTCGTTCCATCGCTCTTTGTGCGGTCCTTAACTTGTTCTCGAGCTTCTTTGTTAACCTCCAAGTTTCTGCCCCATATGTTAGCACCGATAGAATGCAATGATTGTACACTTTTCTTTTCAACGACAATGGTAAGCTCCCAGTCAGGATTTGGTAATGCCTGCCGTATGCACTCCAACCCAATTTTATTCTTCTGTAAATTTCTTTCTCGTATGATAGTTGATAGTATGATAGTATGATAGTTGGCCGCCATTGGGCAAAGCGAACAAGATGACAGGATAGGAAAACGGTCGCAATCATGTAGACAGTGCTGAGCTTGGTTCTTACGCAAAGCGCTGGGGCTAGCGTAAATATTGCAGGGTGGGTGTAGTGCACATATCGCAATTGACAAGTATGATAAACCTGTAAGGTCTCGACGTGTATCGCTTTACAGAGCCCTGCCTGCATGTTGTTTGTTTATCATAAGCGAGGGATGACAGGGAAGTGCAGACGGTTACTGAGACATTTTCTGTTACGTCATCCTACAGTATTTCCACGTGGACACTTCAGCCGGCTAACCACTTGGACTGCTCAGTATTATGGTAGGCAATCGGACACCTCATCACCAGGACATTTCGTTCCTCTCCTGAAATCATCGGGAACGAGCTGGCTAAGCTTGTTAGCACATCTGAAGTGTTGCTGTTTCGAAAGCAGATCGGTGTGTCCAGAAGCATCGTGCTTATAGAGTTTTCCTTGAACATATTCTGCCTAATTTTAAAGCTGCTGAGTTTATTTTCTGGCAAGTGGGACTTCTTCACGACTGTGATCATCTGTGTACTAATGACGGTATATATTTTTCGAGTACTAAATTATACGAGATGATTGTGAGCACTGCTTAAAGTCAGGGGGCGGGGGGCCCGGCACCCCTCCATTTTTTAAGGAGGGGTGTCCCCCCCCCCTCGGCAGGTGAACTGCAGCAATGTGACACCCATTGGACAAGCGCTGCAAGCGATTTTATTACCAGTGGTGCCTTGCGCAGGGCAATTGAACTCAACCAACTCTCATATTTCTCATTTAATTATTTAATTGTGATCAGTCGGTTGCTCTGGCATGAGCACAACTTGGACGCAGATATTCTCGTACTGCTGCATGCAATTCCCCGAAGCACTGCACATGACGGGCACCACCCTTGTTCGACTAAGATTCTTGGCACAGCATACTGTTTCATGAATCACCTGAGCGTGAAGCTCGTGAATTAGAGAAGATATCACCTTGGTTTCTAGGTTACCAGTTCATTTTCATTCGTTTAGTTGTGCATTAATAGTGCGGCGATATACCAAAGGCGCATAGACTTTGCCCACTATATATATATATATATATATATATATATATATGCGCGCGCTATACTGGTCGCCGCCCTATGACCGCCCCGCCCCCCCCCCCCACTTTCACTGAAAGGAGACTTCAAGCGCTGGTCATGAGACTACGACAATGGAATGGGGCACGTGGTTCCGCTCATTGCAGGCAGTATCATGTGCATTGTGCGTTATTTTAGAAAATTAGTGCGCGCGAAGTAACGACATAAATCTTTCACGAAAATTTAACGCGAAGCATCTTTTTTTCTTTCTTTTTGAATATACAGAATGATCCACACCATCATCACGATCATGTCATCACGGCACCCCAGAAGTGCGTTGCGGATGAACTCAACCGCCGTCGACTGCCTCTCTGCCTTCCTTGCGTACGTGACTGAGTGGGAGGTACTCACAAACGGCACGCGGGGCTTCATGAGTCAATCAACAGCAGCAGGTTTACGGGTCACAATCAAAAGCACACTACTGCTGTTAGAGTACCTGACGGTCAAAATATGTTACAAGTACCTTATGACTTCCCGACTCAGCCAAGACCCGCTGGAGAGCACTTTTGGTATAGTGCGACAGTGCAGCGGCAATAATGATCACCCTACACCGCAGCAGTTCCTAGACACGATGTCCTGCCTTAGCTTCTCCAACCTAGTACGCTCGCCAGACAAGGGCAATGTAGGGCCAAATACGGTTCAATCTCTTTTGTCTCCCAAAATGTGTCGTCGTTCCTCATCTCAGAAGCCGCGCCTCGCACATGAACTAGCAAACGTTCCATTTGTAGGCAATGAAGAAGAGCTCAACAATTTTTCTGATGAGGACGACCATGCAGCTTATAACTCAGCTAGGAGTGACCGCAGGCTGGTGCACTACATCGGCGGGTATGTAGCACGAAAATGTGTCTTACCATTGAAGTGCACCGCCTGTGAAAGTCACTTGCTCGTTTCTCAAGAAGATGCAGACAGCACCACAGCCGAGCTCACCTTGCAGTGTGATTACGGTGGTCTTTTGTACCCGTCGTCAAGTTTGTTTGACTTCATAGCCTTTCTGGAGGACACGTTCACAGAATGTCTTAGCGCACGCCGCGTACACTACGACAGTATTAGTGACCTGGTCGAAATCCTAAAAACTAAAAAAGTAAAGCTGGTGGGGTGTGAAGACCACTGCGTTCAGCTGACTGAGCGGACCATGGGTTTTTATCTACTGATAAGGCTGCGGTTCTTCGTCAAAGCCTTGAACCGCGCACGACCGTCTAGGCGTAGATCTGCGCAAGAGAGAAAGCAGAGGAGGTGCTCATAATTGAGCCGGCCCTGGCTCAATATCACTCATTCATGCAGTATGGAAATCAGACTTGTACACGTTATACAGAAGAAAATATCTAACGATTACAATTGCGCCATTCGAAAATGTAATTGATCGCCCCGCAAAAGTAATTAAGTAATTACTGAAAACATTGTCACGTTTTCGTGATGACGTAGAATAACACACTCTCAAAAAAACCTGACTTCAAAATGTTAATGCTTTATTGAGCGAACCTGTGCCCAGCAAAACAAGTGGCACTTAAAGCACAACGATAGCAGCAAGTATACAGTCGGCGCGATCATGGAAAGCTGATCTGCGGGTCAACTCGTCGAAAGTTCCGGCCGTAATCGCTGTTGCCCGCGTGCCTTCCAAAAACCACCACACAATTCGTGTCGCGCATAGAATCTCATTATAAAAGGTTCGGCGAGAACACGCACTGCAGGTAGAATAAACGATAATGCTCGAGTAAGTTCGAAGTCGCGCAGGCGCGTCTAACGCTGAGCGATAACATTAATTTGTTCGATATCAGGCACCGGCCAAACATTTACACCCTGTTTTCCGCTCGCTTATGTTCATCCACGCCTGTCTCCTGATATGTTGAAGTTCTGGTCTCTCTGCTTAGAACGCTTCGTACGTTTCATTTCTGCATCTGCGGCAGCGCTTTCAACATGCAACTGCCTATGCTGAGTCATCGCGCGTATTCATGCACTGAATGCACCCCATGAGAGAAGTCTCCCATCGCTGATGGTATGCACGAAGCATGCACTACGGTAAATATTCTGAGAAGTCAAAGTATTATGTCAATAAAAAAGGTTGTTCAAGAAAGCTATATATCACTGTAAACAATTTCCGTAATTTTACAGCAAAAACCTACGTAAAATTTACGTAGACCATTCTGTTTTATGAAAAACGGCGGATTCTACGTAAAAAAGACGGACGTGAGCTCCGTTTATGAAAAACGGCGGGATTCTACGTAAAAAAGACGGACGTGAGCTCCGTTTTTGAAATACGGAGAGCCGTCCGTAATTTCATGAGGAGGGCATTACTAGTGAAAAATGAACACGCAAAGAATATAACGAAAAGACACTGTCTACTCTCACTGCCAGTTACATATATCACCATAGATAACGCTGTTTTAACATTATTCGCGTGCGAGCATAGTAAACACACAAAAAGAAGCAGGTAGGGTTTGAGCGGTGGCGCTGCTTACCACCCCTTCATCGCGCCTACACGCTGGGTTGGATTCCTCCAGCACAAACAACTGTACGAGTACTCGCTAATGGCGGACGGTGGAGGTGGTGTTCCTGTCGCATTTGTGATTTCACGCTAAATAGGAAGGAATCGGCGCTGGATTGTTACACAAGTAAGTGATTTAAGTGTGCTTTTTTGTTGGTGGTGCACGTCGCGCGTGCGAAAGGCTCCGCGATGGCCGGTGATGGGCTCAATTGTGTTGTGTGAGCACGCTCTTTAACGAGATTCCTTGGCCATGAGGATTGACAAAGGGACATTGCGAGTCTGTGATAAAGGGGTGTTCCATTTGTTGTGTTGAATGCATACTCACTACAACTGAGACGTGTTGGCAATATTAGCGGCGTTGACGCCTCTAGTAGCTCCTTTGTCGTCTAATGTGGCCGCTGGTTTACTGACGTTAGCATTCCAGTTAGCACTGTGTTGTGCTGTGTGCTCGGCGTTCCAAAATTAAGTGAAGGCGTTGTACCCGTTAGTATCTCTCTCGACGCGGTGCAACGCTATGTTACCAATATTCGGTGACGCATTGCATCACAGTGAAATTTTTAGACATTACTATAAGCTTCGGACGCAGTGCCTTGGCTGGGCGTGCATAATCGCAGTGTTCACGCCCGGGATTGGAAGATTGCTCATGTATGAAGACCTCATTGAGCATGTTCGATGTGCATGCCCCTTCATTACAATCAAATGACGGTGGAGCGTGCTTACTGCCACAACCTTGTGCCACCTGCAGTGGTAGGGAACACGGGTGTCACACGGTGTCCTTTCGTTTGTAGTAGAGCCCGAGCAATCGTGCACGATCGCAATTGAAAGTTGTCCGCGTGATACCCGTTAAGAGTCATTGCAAAGGAAACGGATTATCTTCTACCTGGCAATCTGTATTCGTTTTTTTGACAGCTACCAGGCTGACGATTAACGTTCTGACGCAGTACGTCAGCATATCACGTATTCTGGAAGGGAGAATTGCCGCTTAAGTTCTGCCCCTATGCGGCCGTAATTGTAAAACAAATGCATGCGAAAAGTAATTTTTAACTTAACCTTGACATAGAATAGTGGTGGCCAAACGTGCATTACGGACATTCCAAAGTTATATATATTCCTAACAAGTGTAAAAAGAAACCAAACTACATGTCAACACTGATGTTGAAGGGAGGTTCACACTTACTGTCTCGAGTTGCATAGACTAATTTTCAGCTTACACGCATCACTGCAATAATTCTAAAATGCGTGCATGTGTTGTAAGTTATGCAGGGCAAAATTTTTGTCAGCTCATTTTTCTAATAGAAAGTGCTTCATAAAGTTTTTTTTGCAAAAAGTTAAACGAGGCCATTAGCACTTTATAAAATAATGTGAGCTATCTCACAGCAATAACAGTAACTCAGTGACGAGCTTATATGCAATAGTGTAATTGTATATAAAAATGTTTGTGCTTTGCTTTGGATGACCGGTCAGAAAGTAACTGATATCAGTATTTCATTTGCAGCTGTTGCACCAGTGAAGGATGTCTGTGTGCCGCCTTGCATTCAGTTTCTCAGCCATGGGGGCCTGCTTGCAACACCAGTGGCAAAGCAGTCTTGCATTGTGCTATTTGTTCTGGTAAGCTGGGCCATTCTATCGTATATCAGTCATGTATATGCAGTCCTAATGGACATTGACTGCAAATGTTGTTGGAATGACAATGCCTATACAAGTATAATAATTGTTGCAGATGCATCCAAAAGATAAATGATGTTTTGTTCTTCCTGGGGCAACCAATTGGTTCAGCATGAGGACGTCGACTTGAAAGTGGCATTGTTTCATACTAGTCTAGGTTGCACATGAGTGGTGTTCAAAAAACACTAATAGCACCAGATTTCGGGATATGAGGCAACAGATAAAACATGCACCAATAAAAATTCTTCGTTTAGTTTGCCTCCATGAGTATGCAAAAACACCTGCATACTGACCTCTAACACTGTCATGCATGGGCTCCATGGTAACTAAGTGTAGCCACAGTTAAGCTCACTGTTAGCCACTGCTCAGCTTACTATAATAGGTGAAGATGCCTCGACGGATTTGCGTGTGACATTGGAAGGTATCATAACAACGTAAAATATAGCCTGAGCACACAGCCTGGTCACGTGGTCAGATGACCAAAATATATGAATATTTTGAAGGGAATGAACAGCACTACTGCCAGAATGAAGTGAAGGTGAAGGGCACAGCAACACATTCCCTTTATCCTGTCTATGGCACCATTCAGTTCCTTCCTATACATGCACCAACCAGCCCAGTTGAGAACGCTCTAGCAGTTCATCTGAATACCTTAATTTGTCTAGAAGATTAAGTGTATACACACTAGCATATGTGGGGGCTATTCTGCGAGTTTTGTATGTTTTGAACATGTGCCATGAGGATCCTTCATTGCTCAAAACTTGATATACAACTGCACAAAGCAGCATCAATAGCTACGTTGCTTCCCCATCTTGTGTCGAGGGTCTGTGCGCGTTTCCTAAGGTAGTCCTTGTGTCGTCGTCCTGTTTGTCCTACATAATTGCTGCTGCAGGGTAGTAGGATGTTGTAAACAGCACAAACTGCACTTCCTATGATCTCCAGCACATACTTCTTGATGCAAACTTCTCGTCTTGACCTGGTCCAGTTGACATTTTCGTACCTGACCAGTTTGTTGGCCCTGAAAATAAAAAGGTAGTTACAACTCTCCCTAGCAATTTGCTTGAATTGACAGCTTCCTTTGTGTACCTATTGTATAGCAGTGATAGGCCTTGGCTTCCTTGAAGTACTCCGACTGAAGACTTCACCTATGTTCAGCTCCGTTAAATGCTTCTTGGCAACGCATGGCGAAAGGCAGTGCGAACACACTGTTAAAAGCAACCATACTTGGGTCTTGAGGCTCCCCTCCACTTCGTGGTAGTGCCCTTGTGTTCCTGTAGCAACAACACGCTTCAGTGTTCAAGTGCGCTAATAGGAAAGGCCAACACACTTTTGAGTGTGGGGCATAGATCCAGCACGATGCTCACCACAGAAAACCTTCAAGCCAGATATTGGAGCTTGCCTTCCAGCAGTTTTACTTCCATGAGCACACCTGGCACTGTGGAGGAGACATTAAAAATGTCTGAACTCCTTGAGTAGCCTTGCTTGGCAACTTCCCACAGACAAAAACACTGTCCAGGTAACCGTAAAACACTAGCTATTGTGGGCACCAGTGTTGTAAAGTTATTTTGCTTCATTGGCAACTTTCTCCTCTATATTAGGTGAAGTAAGGCTACTAAATGGGTAGAGTGATTTTCTTCCTGTCTTCTCTGCAGTGCTAGATGAGTTCACGTACGGGGAAAAAGTACCACTAGACAGTGATCTTTCATTTCTGGACCGCAGGGTTTTCTTTGGTTAGTGTTATGTATGCTGCAGCTATGCCCAATGTTTCGAGGAGGGTATTCTGCCTTCCGTATCGGCACACTCTTTCGCTGTGAAGCTCATCACAGGAACACCAAAAGGCGTCCTCAAGAAATCGAGGCATCACCAAGTGGAGGAGAGCTTCTGAACCCATGTCTAACATTTGCTTAAAGTGTGGTGGCCACTGTTATATCATATTCACAAGGTCAGTCATAGTGTCAAAGAGACTGTTGGGAAAGCTGGAACTTTCCTTTTATTTTTCACGTCGAGCAATCGGGGTACATTGTGCGAAAAGGGTGACTCGGACCGAGCCTTGACGCAAAGTGTAGCAAAAGGCAGAACAGCAGTTCATCAACTGTGCGGTTGTTGTTTACATTATCCCGCTATCCAGCATTTGCAAGTACGCAGGACAACAAGCCTAGTATTTATATGTTTGTCTGTAAACAAAATTCTTTGCCTGCATTCATGTTGTCTAGCCTTCTCCCGTCTTTTCGTGCTGTCCCCAAGTAATCGCATAGGCACAGTCTTGCATAACTTGCAATTATAAGATTCATGCTTGGGAATATAATCGGAAACTGTGCCATATGGATGACATACTTCATTACACGTGGTGTTAAAGTGGCTGTGCAGTCTGGGTAGGGACTTCAAATCTGCTTGTTATAGCAATTCATAAGTTGCTTCCAAAACTTGAGATACAACGATTCAAGCTATGTCTGTGAAAACAGTGCATCATATTACAAGGAACTGTTAGAACACTTATGGGAAATAGCTCGGTATTGCGAGAGGTTGTAGAAACTTGCTTTCTACAGCATTTTATAAAGATATTTTTAACTTCCGCATCTATCGTGTTGTCTCATCACAAAACTGTAAACAAATATGAGTATTATGCCTTGAGTTTCAGTAAAGATTACATGAATATAATTAATCCTTTCCGACGCTATGTACACAATTCAATACACCAAGATAGTGCATTAATAGCAATGGCATTGATTGAAGTAAGGATATTTAAAGTGTGTCCCGTACATCTTCAAACTCTTCTAATTGAAATAGTGCTGCATGTTTGAATTACACAGGCAAATTGTTTTAGTAAAGGAAGTATGAAGGTAGATGGTTGGCTACTTTGCTTGGTGTATGTAATTGTATGTATGTCACTTCTTTCATCGTTTTTCACAGTGTGTTGCACCAGTCATAATTTTCGAATGGCTGGATAGGTGCTATTCAAGCCTGGTAGACATGAAATAGTTGATGTTTGAAAATTTGATGTACTTGCACTGAGTTTTTGCATGGAGTGCACATTCTAAAAACTTGACCAACGCACTAAAGAACTGAAAACTCCTAATCTATTGTACTTCTGTAAGCATTTTATGAATATGAAGATGTAAGAAATGCGGTGAAGCTAAGTTTTCAATCAACACAACTAATTGGCATGTGAAAGGGTTAAGGAAAGAGACTCCTTGAAACAATTTCTCGAAACATCGCAACATACCACCTGAGGGTCTCCCACCTTAACCTCTTACTACTGTTTTGCAAATCACAATATTGACTGAATGCAATATTTTTCTGACCAGTCTTTCATGTAATGTAAAGAAAGTAACACGTCTAGTCTTACATGAAGATAAATTCGAAATCATTTATTTATAGCACTCACTTAGCAGCAGTTCTGAACTTACTCAGTATAGTATAGTATAGATCAGTATAGTACTTGTGATTCACCTTTGTATTGCTGAGTACAGGTATGGTTAGTTAGATATGGTTAGTTGTTTACTAGAAAGGATCCCGAATTTTCCACCTTCTGATTGTAGCTTAGACCGTCGCTTGTACTTCACAAGGAGTGGATTGTGGTAGCTAGGAAATATAGTTTTCCTGAGAATTTCCATGCATGCAATTTTGATTCTGTCTGCTAGCATGTTTGTATTACAGCATGAATTTCATAGATTAGAGGCTCCATGAAGGTACATTCTGTCGTTGAATGTCTATGAGATGGTTAAGCAGGTTGACTGTATCTAGTTACAACTCCTCATGTCCTGTGGCAGTTACGTTTGTGTGGTTTGGTGCTGTCAGTGTAAGCTTAACATTTCTTTCCTTCTCCCAGGAAGGACACAAGCATTGAGGAGCCATTTGACCTGCCACTACACTAATACGGTATTTGGTAGGTTCTATTACAGGTTTTCTTTCGTGTAGTAGTACCTGCTATAATTCTGTATAACGTGTTCAGACCTTTAGTCAGCAGGCTGTTTGACAACAGGTGTTAACAAATGAATAACTAACAAGATTTTCAAGGTCGTTAGTGATGCAATCGTTGCACACTGCTCCATTTTTGTGCAAGTTAATTGATGAGCCATCCAGCAAGTGCTGCTCTCCTGCCTTAATGCACAAACCTTCAAATACTGTTAACCCTATATCACAAGTGTACAGCAGATGGAGATGACTGTTCACAGCGACAAGTTCATAATGTTTACTTACATGCAAAAGGGAGTCAAACGTCAGGTACACATTTCAAGTTTTCCAAAACAAGTTCATCATCATAGTGCATAAATGAACAAGTAACTTAGCGCAATAAAAATACACAGGCACAAGAAAGGGAGACAAAGACAAGCGCTTGGTGACTCAGAAGTGTGTGACATATATGTTCCAACCAATTATTATTTTCTAAATTTTCTACGGATCCAGGACTCCTGTGACTACTTGCCTTATGTAACATTCTCTGTTGCCGTCTTGCCCTAGAAAACATAACTAGTGCCGTCTTGCAGCCCTTTAAACTGGCAACATCTTCACCACCGACAGTAGAGCATGTTCAGATAAATTCAACTAGACATGCCTGGTGACCACTTAATTTTGGTGAACAAATTTTATTTTGTGCCCGAGCCTGACGACAATGAAATCAATAATATCTTCTATTTTGTTGTAGCGCAAAGTGAACGACAAGGACAACAGAAAGGCAAATTTGACGCACAGCCAGCGTTAATGTTCAACAGATTCGTTTCCAGTTCTCATCACTATATATACCCTGAAAACGTCATACAACACGTGTAAAAGCTCAGTAAACATGAACTAAAAAAAACGGGAACCACACGCATGCAGTTTTTTAGCCACATAGATTGACAGACATGTAGACGTTTAACGCGAACAAAGATCGCATCATCTTCCACCTGCTTCTACTCATGATAACTGTTTTTTTTAAATCTAGGTTTGCACTTGCATCTTTGGCAATGAAGGGCAAGAAAACCATCAGCAGCCAGGTATTTACTTTGTTATTGTGTTCTCGTAGCCTGTCATTTATACATCTACCAGTTTGACCAATGTAGGACCGTCCACACTCAAAGGAATGTCGTATACAACACACGTGATGCAATCAATGAATTTGTTTTTATGTTCATTTTCGCATGCAGTATCCGCAATTCTTTCTGGCTTTGTCTTCCTACACAGGCTCCCCAATTAATTAGGAGCTGAAAAAACTATGTTGATATCAGACCTTCCAGCAATCTTTATTCTGTGGGAGAAACTATGTATGTAGGGGATGACAGCAACCTTTCTTTTCTTTATGTCGGTGTTTGTACCATTCACTTGCTCGGAACCTTTTTTCACTTGGCTCGGGTAACCAGCGCCGCTTAAACGTGAAACTTGCCATCTGAAGCTATTGTGCATTAGGTGCCGGCATGGCTTCTTGAGCGCTTCACTGAAACACACCTTCATGATTCCCCTCTTCAAGTTTTGTATGCACGGAATGAAATGGTAAAAGTGGCTTACTTGCCCTAGGTTCTTAACCCCAGCAGGTTTTGTTATCGATGAGCACAAAATTAATGTGAAGGAATCCAAACTTCCCGTCACATGGCTATCCTGCACCTAATGCACGATAGCTTCGAACAGCAAGTCTCACGTTTAAGCGGCTTTGTTTACCCGAGCCACGTGCTCATGTCAGTCGCAGCAGGACTGCTTAAAAAGGCACAGCAAAAAGGTTCTGAGCAGGTATATGGTACAAGTACCGACATAAAGAAAAAGATTGCTGCCATGCCCTACATACATAGTTTCTCCCGCAGATTAAAGATTGCTGGAAGGAGTGACATCAATGTTGTTTTTTCGACGCCTACTAAATTAATGAGCCTGTGTGGGAAGTCAAGGCCAGAAAGAATTTCGGATACTGCATGCGAGAAGGAACATAAAAGCAAATTCATTGTTGTATACCGCACTCCTCTTGGGTGTGGAGGGTCCTACATTGGCCAAACTGTTAGATGTATAAATGACAGGTTATGAGAACACAATAACAAATTAAATACCCTGGCTGCTGACGGTTTTCTTGCCCTTCATTGCCAAAGATAAGTGCAAACCTAGATTAAAAAAAGCAGTCATCATGAATAGAAGCAGGTGCAAGATAATGCGCTGAACTATAGACACTAGAAACATATCAACATTTGGTGACGCATGCATCAGTAAGCCTTCAATTTCATTATCCTCGAAAGAGCTTGATTATCTTTGTTCGCGTTAAACTTGCACATGTGTCAATCTGTGTGGCTAAAAAAACTGCATGCGTGTGGTTCCTGGTTTTCTTTAGTTCATGTTTACCGAGCCTTCACACGTGTTGTATGACGTTTTGAGGGTATATATAGTGACGATAACAGGAAATAAATCTGATGGAAGTTAACACTGTGTGCATGTCAAATGTGCCTTTCTGTTGTACTTGTTGTTCAGCCTTGCGTTGCAATAAAATAAAAGATGCCATACAAACAAGCCCCTATAGCTACCCTCATTGTTAGTTTCGCAAGAAAAAGACTTGTCTTTGAAAATAAAATATAGAAGCACCTGTTCAGTTGGAAGCATTTTTTCTGGATTCTGCCGAATCCGTATTTTGATTAATCCCAAAGAAAAAGTGTTGTGGCTATGGCTCTAAGAATATTTTGGCACAGACTGCAGGCAAATAGCATGAATTCCAACTAAATACCACGGAGTATCCCTGCTACGTAAAACTTTGAAAACTTCAAAGTAAAACTTTGAAAACACATCATTGCACATGTTTTAAGTTCAGTGTGTTTTTCTCTGCATCTATTAACAGCACGGAATTTGGCCATCCTGTTGCCATTGAAGTCGCAGACATTTGGGCAAATAGCTCTGCCCTCGTTGACTCTCAAAATCCACTGAGAAGCGCTCATATTTGGACATTGCTTTAGTTTGAGCTTTACTTTAAAATTTCTTTAGGAGAGGCGGAATTCCCAAATTAAGCACGTCACCCAAGTAATGCTGTCTGGAACGACATGTTGCATTATTTGTTTGGTTCTGGGGTTGCGAGTCAAGGAATGGACAGAATAAACGGTGTACTGCCTGTACCTGCCACATATGGGGCCCATGTGTACTTGTTGCAGGTTCCTTTACGTCGCGAAAGTGCTACAGGTTACTTCGAAAAGCACAGACTGACAAAACGGCAAATTTTGGGGGGAACACAGCCTATAATTATAACTTTTTAAGGGGGTGGAGATAGTATTTATTTATTTATTTATTTTCGATACCCTCAATCGCCGAAGCTTTGCATAGGGGAGTGGGTAACAAATAAAGAAAAGAACAGAATGAAACATGCAGCATTATACAGTATTAGCGACAAATTGTAAACGTGAAATGAAATACAACTAAAACAAATATAACTCAACTGAAACAGAACAGAAATAAACACATCATGTTATACAATACTATTAGCAAAATTTGAACGTAAGAGAAATTTGGGAAAGGGAGAAAAGAAAACATGAAGCAAACTAAATTGCAGGCATCACGACACATGTAAAAAAAAGACAAAGAAAGAAGTGGGGAGGAGAGATGCATGAGATGATTAAGCAGTGCTATCACATTGTAGGTGCGCAGATAAAGAACGGGAAAAAAGAGAATGATCAGAAATTGAAACAACGTCGTCAGATAGGTGGTTCCAATCGTTGGATGTGTGCGGTATGAAAGAAAAATAAAATGTGTTTGTTTTGCAAAAAATGCCTTTAACTTTGTGTTTATGGTCAATCCGGGATGAGCGATAAGTGGGTGGCGTAATAAGCTCGGTACGTAGTGATGAATGATGGAAGACCTTATGAAAGAGGCAAAGACGGAAGTACTTACGACGCAGTGACAGAAATGGCAGTGATAGAGATTGTTTCAATGCTGTTATACTTGCTGTACGATGGTAATTAGAAAGAATGAAACGTGCGGCGTTATTCTGGATTAATTCTAGAGACCTAATTAAATTTGCGTGATGAGGGTCCCAGATTGCAGCGGCGTATTCTAACTTCGAGCGCACAAGAGTTTTGTATAGAAGCATTTTAAGGGCAGGTGGGGCTTTAGTAAAGTTACGTCGTAAGTATCCCAATGTGCGGTTAGCACTGTTACTGATCATATTAATGTGAGTATTCCATGTTATGTTGTAGGTAATAGTAACCCCCAAGTACCGGTATGATGATACATGGTCGAGTTCGATGTCACCTAGTTTGTACGTTGAGGAGCTATCGTACTGCCGAGAAACAGTCATTAGTTTGCATTTGTTAGGATTTAAATTCATGAGCCAGGTATCGCACCAACTTAAGATGTTATTTAAGTCTGTCTGCAAGATATTTTTATCGTTATCGTTGCATATTTCCCTGTAAAGTACACAGTCGTCGGCATACAAATGCACAGAAGAAGAAACGCAGTTAGGCAAATCATTAATGTATATTAAAAACAAAAGTGGGCCTAAAACTGAACCCTGTGGTACTCCCGATGTTACATTTATTTCAGGTGAGTTATGATCATTAATTGTGACGTACTGGAGGCGGTTTGTTAGAAAGCATTCGAGCCAAGACAGTATGTTACCGTCGAGATTGAGTGAGGAGAGTTTTAACATTAGTAAGGCGTGATTAACTTTTTCAAAGGCCTTCGCAAAGTCCAAAAAAATGCAGTCTATCTTGGAGTGTTTGTCAAGAATAGTATGCAGATGATGAGTGAACAGAAGTAACTGAGTTTCACAGGAAAATGTACGCCTAAAACCATGTTGGGCTGATGCAAAAAATGAATTAGATTCTAAAAATTTAGCTATATGTGAGTACAATATATGTTCCATAAGTTTACACGGAATGCTTGTTAATGAGATGGGCCGATAGTTAAGAGCGCAGTGTTTATTGCCAGACTTATGTATTGGAACTACCTTACCAATTTTCCAATCAAGCGGCAAGATTCCTTGATCAAGAGACTGCTGAAAGATCTTGAGCAAAAAGAGAGAAGAGTATGCACATGTCTGTTTCAGAAACTTTGAGTTAATGTTGTCAGTACCACATGATGAGGATGTTTTTATGGAATTAATTAAGTGCACAATTCCAGCAGATTGAAAAATTATAGGAAACATTGGGTAATATTCACGGCACACAACTGTGTCAACAGGCGCAGTGGTGTTTCCCGAGAAATTGCCAGAAAAAATATTGTTAAATAAAAGTGCAGATTCAGATGCTGGAAGCGGCTCACCAGATTCATTGTTGATTGTAAGTTCAGTCCTTTCGTTAGAATTTATTACGTTCCAAAATTGCTTTGGGTTCCTTGATAAAAGCTCAGGTAATGTATGGTTATGAAAATAATTCTTAGCAGTATACACAGCTTCTGTATACTCTGCTTCTGCACTGTGATACGCTTCCCAGCGATCTGAAGTGTTTTGCAACTTAGCCATGCGGAAAAGACGTTTCTTTTTATTACACAAACGTTTCAGATTCGTGTTATACCATGGCGTTTTTTTATTGCTTCGTACACGCCGAAGGGGCACATGCGCTTTAGTGAGATCAGAGACTAGGTTTCTGAAGAAATCCCAGTTCTCTTGTACACTACGCCGATCAAAATTAGAACAAAAAGTATCTAAACACTGAGACATTTCCTGGTTTATTGCAACAAAATCTGCCTTTCTATAGTCCCGGATATATTTATCTTCCTTAGTTCCACGCGAAAATGATATAGTAATATCGAAATGTAGCAACAAATGGTCACTCACACCAGGAAGATAGGTAATTGGCGATATGAGGTCAGGGTGGGTTGTCAAAACCAAGTCTAGGGTATTAGCTGATTCATTAGTTATTCTGGTAGGTTTGGTTACAACCTGCGTAAAGTTAAAACAATCACACAAATCCAAGAAATGTTGACATTGCGTTGAAAAGGGGTGGAGCAAAGGAACACCAGTCTGCCAGCTAATGTTAGGAAAGTTTAGATGGCCAAAAAGAAAAATAGGTGACGAAGGGTACCGGGTTACGACAGAGCCTAGAAGGTCATGCAGTTCATCGACGAATGGCGACGCATAGTTTGGAGGGCGATAGCATACGCCCAGAATAATCTTCGTGTGTTTACTTGCTATATGTTGACGCACTGACGACCATAACTTCCAATTATCATTGCTTAAGTAAAAAAGTATATTGCACATTGATACTTTCATGACAAAAACAAACCAAATCTGAAAGAGGCTGAAAGGCACACATGTTGTATTGCAAGGCATGCTTTCTTCATATTGTTGCTAATTTATAAGCGGGTCATCTGGACAGTACCTCTGGCTTGGTTGTTTTGCATCGGAATTGTACAACATGAGTGGTTTGAGCTCGTTTTAAGAGTGCTTCATTGTTTTGGAAAAACAGTGGAATCTGCAAGGTTTTCTATTAGAGCAGTGAAAGTTGAAAGCCATGGTCCGCAGTATGGTGGGGGTCGTGGTAGCTCTACCTACATGCAGAAAATGCAATCTCTGACTGTCAATGTGCACGTGAGAGTTTTGCCTGTTCCAAGTGAGCCATCAAATAACTTGGGTAGATTTCATCTGAAGTTTTTCATGTTATAAGGCTAGGAACATATACCAACAAGGCAGAGTATGACATTTTTTTAGAGCACTGGTAGTTACATTTGTGACTTGGAAATCATTTATTGTTGATGTATCTGACTAAAAACGGTGATGGTAGTGGTACAGTAAACCTTGTTACATGAGGCACCCAAGGTACTCGGGAAACATGTCTCTTGTAACCAAGGTCTCTTGTAACCAAAAATTCTAAAAACACTGAGGAGTCGGACTAGACCACTTTATTATACATGAGCACCAAAGTGTGTTTAAACTCATCTTTGATGCGAACAGAGCTGTCTCAAGGAAACATGGCAATGGCTCCGGAGTTTGATTACCGGCATACAAAGCGACCAGCACCGTATACGCTGTGACAGAAATCCAACTCAATGGTACTCTGTCGCAGAGTCGGTATGGGAGCGCGACAGCGATTATAGAAGCATAATCGTAGAAAATTCTGTGAAATTGGTAGTCTCAACCATGCGAGGAATGACAGCCGGCTGCGGAATGGAACAAAATCGAGCCAAGGGAATGAAAATTGCAGCACATACCGGTTAGTACGACATTAGCCGCATTACGTGAGCGTGTCTGGGTTGTGTCTCTTATAAATAGTGAAGAATTTGCTCTAGGGACATGAAAAAAGTTGTCCTTAGTAACCGAGTGTCTCTTGTAACCATGTCTCTTGTATGCAATGTTGTTAACATGGCGAACATAGGAAAACCAACCAAATCATTTTGAAATGTCTCTCATAACCGAGTGTCTCTTGTAACGAGATTTTACTACTAATAAAGAGTCTTAATTGATTGTTTTTTTTTTCCTTTTCAGGCAAAGGCAGGAGGCATCTGCAAGCAAACAGTCATTCCGATTCTCAACCAATCCTTCTAGTCAGCCCATTTCTAGTGTCTTATCTTGCAAGTTTTTTTCAGTAAAGCACAATAAACATGCAGTTTCGTTCAGATTCAGGTGGCTTGTTGCTTCTTGGGCACGAATTTGTATGTATGCTTTGTACACGTCATGTACAGAACTCAAATGCAACATGGCAACACTGACAGGAAGATGAAGCGGTGTAGAAGACAGTTACACAAGGAGGAAACGTGCACACACAGCATTTTCAGTGGTGTATGTCCAATTATGTGCATTGATTTCTGCCCCATTTCAAGCTATATCTGATGTCCGTGATCACAACTACGGAAATCACCATTTTCCATTCGACGGAACTCTCTGTTTTCCATTCGACGGAACTCTCCGTTTTCCATTCGACGGAAAAATTTTTTACAGACTATCCGTTTTACCGAAACGCTGTTTTTCATTTACGGAAAAGTGTCCGGCAACGTTTTACCTTCTACTTTCACCGTAAACTGAAGAAATTTTTTTACAGTGTACCATTCGATGTGAATTAATTAAACAAACCTTTCCGGGTACATCTCATGCACATGCACTTCGCTCATGCATATACTACCTTGTCAACAGTTTTGTTTACAATAATTAGCAATAATGAAAGCAGAGGCACAATATCGCTTCTTGGCGGTATTCGAACTAACGCCGTTTCATGGTCACCGAATATCGTCTACTGTCCGTTTCCCGTTTACACCGATGGCTTCGGAAAGGCGCGAGACTAAATACCGACCGCAACATCGCCCAAATTTAGCGGTATAGAAAACATTATGCTGGAAACTCTGGGATGCTCACCAAAACTAGCTCTTTCGTGTACCCAGAATGGAGGCCGAAATTCCCTAGTCAAGTCGAACAGTTGAACATACGAACTGAAACTCGCTGTGCATATTTTTTCGCTGCTGCCCATATGATTAATTATGGATCCGCCTATGCGCATTGTCCTGTTTATAATATTTTCTGTGTTTGTTTGTTTGTTTTAGCCAGGATTGCGTTATCTCGCGAGCGCTCACATGAATTCACGGGGAGATTGTTAGGACTGTCAACAACTTCATCTTCGGCGATGCCTTATGGTCTTGTGTGGCATGCGCGATCATTTGGATGAATCGTCTTGGTGGCGACGATTGTTCACCCTTTTTGTGTATGTAAGTGGTCGATTGTGCGCGATAAGGAATCGGTTATTCGCATTAACATGTCTTTGTGTTTATTTGACAAGAAATTTAGTTCGCTCCGTGGTCAAGCTTCAGGCTCTTTCTGTGTTCTCAAATTGCGCAATCTGTTCACATCTGTGCACCCACTAACCTCATGACTACAAAACGTGACGTTAGAAGCATGATCTTTTCGTTTTCTTGAACCAGTGAGCTGTTGCCTGTTAGAGCTACGGGAAGTCCGCGTGGCAGGTCGAAGAAGTAAGGCGACTGTTGCAATGCACCTGTAGATCGTCAGCGCGTTTGTCAACGCAGTTTAGGCGGACTTTATTTGAACTTGTGAATCAATAAGTCGCGCGGTGTGTGCCGCTATGAGATGCAGAATACGCAAAGGCACAAACGGAACCGAGATCAAGTCTTTTTTTTAGACGTGCAAAATTTTTACAATAATCGGTTCAGGTCAGCCCGCTAGCTGACCTGAACCATGCAGTGCTGATGACATGCTGATTGCAAAATGAACTGCACCACCCTAAGTTTAGCAACTGCCTTGCGGGATAGATAGCATTATACGTACATTTGCTAAATGTGTTGAGCATCGACAAGATCGAAAGACCTACAGAACGCTGATTTACGCACGGCAAGATATGTCAAGGACGGGTGTGCTGGGCCAGGGTACAGTGCCTAGAATGGCCACTGTAGCCAGGGAAGCTAAGAAACTGCCACAACAAACGGGAGGGCCGGTAGGTGAATGGCCTCGAAGTCCACGCAGAAACAAATATGGGAATGCTAGGCGCCGCCACGCCGTTCAAAAATCAGGTGAATATTGAAGAGTGCGACAGTGACTAACGTAACATAAAATAAATTAAAGAATTAGGCGAGGGGGGGGGGGGACCGCATAAGAGGCGTCAAGAACGAGTCGAAAGCGCGTCTCGTCACTGCCCGATCGCTCAACACCAGACGGCCGTGGCCAGTCGCTTAGCTCAGGCTCACCTACCCCGCCATAACACGTGCTAACTTAGATTTCTCATAAATAAATGAAACACAGTTTCATTTATTTATTAACTTTCTCTTCAGAATAAGCTGCAAGTGCAAACCTTGCGCCCACGTTCATCTTCTGCTTGCACACACGTTGAAATCTGGCGCACGCACGGACGGGGAGGCGATAAAGGCGAGCGCGGCACGCAGTCGCGTGAATTCACTAGGGATCATCTCCGCCCCGCAAATCTAGGGAACCGCTCAAGACGAGATCTGGCAACACTGGCGTGTTCTGGTGGGGATTTAGTCTAGAGTGTACTAGACAATGGTCGAGTGGGCCTAACGGCGCTCTGCCGCTGAGGCGCCGCGTGTGGAAAAATAGTGCGAGGGCGCTGCGAGCGAACTGGATTAGGGGCGGAGACGCGCTCCGCGTCATATTCAACGTAATTTCGCTGCGGGCGCCGAGGCCGTTTGCGCATAGTACGCTCTTAAAATAGTGCTTTATTTCAACTGCAACTTTATGTTTACACCATTTTGTCAAACATATATATTTGAGGCAGGGATTATACAACGCGACGTCTTCAATTTTGCTGTCGTTGTCAAGCGCGTCGTCTGCTAGCGAGCGCGCGTTCGCTACGCGGACGCTGACGGACGCCCAGTTTTTCTCGCAGAACCTCTGTACAGTACATTTTTTTAATGTTTAGTTGCTTCGGTGCGCCCATGACTCTTGACGGCCGGTGCCAAATGTAGTTTTAGCCAGGTGAACTGCTGTTTTTACCACTGTCCTCTAAAAGTAACTGGTATCTCCGCACCATGAAGGCTACGTAAGAAACTTTTATTATTGATATCGTGTCATTTTACACGCGCTTCTTGTTGGTGGATATTGATCAGGGACAAGGATCGAAGAAAACAATATTACAGTGAAATAAACCAGGTTTATTACTGCGTGGCGCGAAGAATGACCAATGTATTTCTAGGTAATGAACTCAAAGGGTATATATATATATATATATATATATATATATAAGGGGAAAATAACAAACATTCTAAATGCAGTAATTGAGAAAGTGAGAACTCCCGACCGGAATAAGCGCACGTGTTTGCAGAAACAAACACACTTATTAGTAAATACTGGAAATAAAACTCTAATTCGCAGAAATAATATTCATGGCAGGCAAAACCATATATATATATATATATATATATATATATATACAGGGTGTTTCAGCGAACACTTTCGAAAATTCTGCAAGGTTGCCTGTGGCAGAGAGCACAATTCTAGTTCATGAGCTGGTCTACTTGAAGAGGCGGACATTACTTGCACAAAAAATTGCAATGCATCATCGACTAATTACCTGATGGCCCACATTGCAATTTACAAATTGTAGCCGTGGAGTTCGCAAGGAGGATCCACTTAGAACGAATTCTCAGAATGACACCAGTTTCGAGATATTCATTCCCGAACTTTGCGGAGAAATGCATTGGTGTTCCAGTTAAGTTTTTAACAAAACGTCGATTTACGCATTGATGCACAAAACTAGCTGGAACGCCAATGCATTTCTGCGCAAAGTTTGGGAATTAATATCTCGAAACTGGTGTTATCCTGATAATTAATTCCAAGTGGATCCGCTTTGCGAACTCCACGACTACAATTTGTAAATTGCAATATGGGCCATCAGGTAATTAGTTAAAAACTAGTCAATTTTTGGTAATTAGTCGATTATGCATTTCAATGTTTTTTGCAAGTAATGCCCGCCTGTTCCAGTAGACCAGCTCTTTAACTAGAATCGGGCTATCTGCCACAGGTAACCTTAAATAAATTTTGAAAGTGTTCGCTGAAACACCCTGTATATATATGCGTGCGTGCGTGCGTGCGTGTGTGTGTGTGTTTGTGTGTGTGCAAGTGTTATTATTATGATGTACGACGCGGAATAGTCATTTCCGTTCTAATGTAATGCATAACAGCACTATTGAAGTCTCAAAGGTGAGTGACTGCATGCAAGTGAGGACTGTTATTCCGAATAATTTTGCTGTCGGATAGTCGTGGCTGTTGCGCAGAGGCGCAGTTCCTGAGAGAATTAACGGACGGGTGTTAATAAGTCCTGCTTAACAAGTTCCTAGCTCTATATAAACGCCCCGTTTTGGGGCAGCCTGTAAATCTGCTAACTTGAGTCAGACAAGAATTGCTGACAGTCTCATCATGTTTGCAACCCATTAAAACTGAGTGCCCCATGTGGTACCACACTTATCTTCTTCAACGAACGCAACAGATCTGCACATATCTCTACCTCTGTGTGAGGTATGCCGTTCCTTTAATTGTTTATTATAGTCGTTATGATAGTGCATCAGATAACTGAACGCTACAGAGTTGAGCGGTCATACATTTGGGAACGGCATTACAATTACGCATGAAATATAGGATAAGCGTAACATGTTTTTCTCGGAAATCAGACTCTAGAATAATTTATGTTGTTTACACCCCCAGAAATAGGCCGAAGAACGCAGCCACCTGCTTTTTTCTTTTTTTTTAATATAAGCAAATTCTTGGGTTTTACGTGGCAAAACCACGATATGATTATGAGGCAACCGCTATAGTTTTTGCCACCTGGGGTTCTTTAACGCGCACCTAAATAGAAGTACCACGAGTCTATTCCAATTCGTTCCCATGGAATTCCGCGACCTGGATTGAACCCGCGAGCTCCAGAATTAGCAGCGCAACGCCGTATCCACGATATAGGCACTAATTAGGCTACCGCGCAGGCTTTATTTTATTTTTTGAAGAATCGACTGAAAAAAAATCCACGTACGGCTTACGGCCAAAGATTAGCATATAGAATGGCTAACTAAAACCGTTTTCGGCGCTCAAGGTCCGACTGCAGTAAATGACCCCGTACCAATTACTCCACATTCTGTTACGCGAGAAATGCGGACACTTGAATGGAATGTTGCACTGCAGTTTACTCCTATTTTTTTTTTATCTATACCAATGCTTCCAGTAAATCTGAGTACAAGGCGCCGGATGGGGCAGATATGCTTTACTTGTTTGAAGCGGCAAGCAGGAACGTTACATATGTTGCTTCGTGTGCGTTTCGCAAGACCTACTGATGGAAAACTATATGCGCAACAATACACACGAGACATACATGTTGCTTGAAGAACGACAAAAACATTTTTTCTCCAAAGGGAACCGTACAATAACATAGTAAAATGAAAGCCGACACTGCGGCCGCAATGCACGCGCAATCACCAAGCGGCATTAAAAAATAATAAAAAATAAATAAAGAAGAGAAAGGAAAGGAATTTATTCTTAAGGCATAAATACGTGCCATATGCAATTATGAACCCCATTTTATCGGTCTGAACGCAAATACCAGCGCGCGAAGTACTACGAATGACCCTGCCGAGCTGTATCGCCAGCAGTTTCCAACGGCGCGACCTTGATGCAGCCCAATCCAGTTCGACCGCAGCGCCGCCCCAGTATTTTTCCACGTCGGGCGCCTCACTGCAAAGCATGCGCCGCCCCAGCCGCTCGTCCCACTCGACCATATTCTAGTACACTCTAATTTAGTCCCTCCCTTCGGAAAGCACAGCCAGCGACCGGTAAGCGTGCGGAGCCTGTCGAGCCGGCGGGGTTTTGTATGCGTGCAGTTCTCGGAGGCCATGCTTTGGTAGGGATAGTTTTGTTGATTCCCGTCAGGTGGCGATGCAAACATTATCGTTCACTGCAAAACACTGTTACTTTGTTATTATTCCTTCAGCTTCTGCTTGAATTTTTGTTGCATTGCATAGCAACGAAAATAAGTGTTAGGCACCCGTGTAAAGAATAAAAAAATAAACGCATGAAGTATTAAAAAAAAGAAAAACATTGTTTCCTGCTGCGATTCGAACCCCAGTTTTTTGCGTGGGAAGCAGACATTCTACCTCTGAGCCACGGCGGGCTGTGTGCTACCGATCGCAGCGCCCCAAGCGGCGTTACGGTCGTTTGGCTTCACTTTTGGAAGCTCGTTCCGGGCACTCTCGAATTCTAGGTCACTCTACCCACGTCATCCTTGCAAAACAATGGATCATCGTGGCAACTGACTATTTAACTGGCTATGCGGAGACGAAATCTGTGTCGCGGGGAACTGCTGCTGAAGTCGCCAGCTTCTTCGTCCACAACATCGTGCTTCGTCACGGTGCACCCGCTGTACTCATTACAGACCGCGGTACATCGTTCTTCTTTCTAGGTTTTTACGTGCCAAAACCAGTTCTGATTATGAGGCACGCCGTAGTGTAGGGCGCCGGATTAATTTTGATCACCTGGGGTTCTTTAACGTGCACTACAACGCAAGCACACCAGCGTTTTTGCATTTCGCCTCCATCGAAATGCGGCCGCCGTGGTCGGGATTCGATCCCGCGATCTCGTGCTCAGCAGCGCAACGCGGTACAGCGTTTATAGCGTTGTTATTGCAACAAGCCGTCACGCTGACGCACACCGACCATCAAAAGACAACAGCCTATCATCCCCAAACTAACGGCATAACAGAGCGCCTAAACAGAACATTGGCCGACATGCTTTCCATGTACATTGATGTGGAACACAAAACATGGGATGAAAATTGCCATACGTGACGTTTGCTCACAATACCATGGTGCAGGAGACCACCGAGTTTACACCATTTGAGCTCGTTTCCGGACGTCGCGTTACAACCCCCTTAGGTGACATGGTCTCGGTAGACCACGGAACCACGAGGAATGACACCACTGAAGAGTTCGCGAGAAAGCCGAGGAAGCTTGCCAGCTTGCTCGGAATCGCATCCGCACCCAGCAGAATACCGATGCCTGCCATTACAAGTGGACCTGACGGAACGTCCAGTACTGTAACCCAGGCGACCGCGTGTGGGTGTGGACAGGTATCCGACACCATGGGCTCTCGGAGAAATGGTTGCGCCACAATTTCGGCCCCTATGAAGTTGTTTGCCGCCTCCTCACTGCTTCAATGATGTGAACTGTGAGGTGGTGCCTCAAGGCTCTGATCCTGGTTCGAACCGATGCCGTCCCCATGCTGAAGTAGTACGGATGAAGCCGTACTACGCACGCGAGGGATAAGCAACCTTCACAAACCGCTTCAGCATTGTGTACATTCCTGTATGGTTCCTTGTTTTGTCGTTTCCAGTTGGCACTCTTGCCCATAGGGCTCGCCCGCTGCCCTTGAAGCGACGGGGTCGACCGCTTTTGAGAGGGCAGCAATGACACGAAATAAGTTGGCACGTGATGAGAGTGGCCTCCTTGAGGGTAGAACGACGAAGTATGTGGTTGCGCGCGCGATCTCCGAGGATAAGCCAGTGCTAAAGGCAGACGTTTTTTTTTTGCCAATATGTCGCTTGTTAACTAATTTAGCAGTACTAGCTGGCTGACAATATGATGAAGCTGGAATGACGAATACAGAACAGCTAAGACGGCATCACGACCACGAACAACATACATAGTGGCCCAAGATATTAGACAAGTGGGGCCACTCCGACGGCGTAGAATGCGTGATGACGACGGCATGATGAGAGTCACAGACGAACGTAGAATGGCGTCGCTGGCAGGACTGCGATGACGTAATGAAGACGGTGTGAGAACAGATGCATGGCAGCTACTGTTGACGACGATAGCTTGACACTGGCGGCCGTATATCATGATTGAATGACAGCAGCTTAATTACGACAGAATGACAACAAAAGGAATAACGTCGTTGCGACGACCAAGGCAATAAGACGACGGCGACATGATGACATTGGAATGACGTTTCTCAAGCGATGAAGACGGTAAAATGCTACGTCACGATGACGGCAGTTGTATGAAGACGACTGTGTGACATCGATGAGATCACGATGAGGGCGTGACAAGAATCGACTGGCGAAGCTGGAATGATGACGTTAGCACGACCACGGTGGCCTCACGACGACGGCGGTAGAAGATGTCATGCATGACAGATAATGCATGACAACTGTGTAACGACAACGGCATGATGGGAGTCGGATGAGAAAGATTGAATGACGACGATGAGACGACCACGACGTCCGGCGGAACATGCCACGCTCGAAACCCTACTCTTCGACCATGCGCGCTAGAATTTGATTCCCTTTCTGGGAACGGAAACCGCGAGCGGACGTCGAAACCACTCAGCCTTCTTCCCCAACATACTCGGATACATCAACGAGAGAAACATGCTCTCAGTCAGAAGAGGAATAAATGCAACGGGCTACACATTCTTTGAACCTTTAGCTCCCGTGCTCTCAGTTCTCGGAAAAGTTCCTGAAATTTCCCAAATTACTTTCCTTCACTTAATAAAAAACATTTGCTTTATCATTTTTGCTTGCTTGTACATTGCTTGCATTCAAACAAGATATATTATACCATGATTGATTCCTTGTACTCGATGGACGCGTGTAAGACGCTAGCATACAGCGTTCACGAAGTACTTTATTATCTGCACTAGGAATCTGTCAATTTATGACAGCAAAAGAAATGTCAAGTACAAAATGATGCGCGTAAGTGCCCGAAGCCGGCAGTTATCAGTGGAACGAACTGGCGAAAATGACCCGTTACAGCAAAGCGAAGTGCACTGCAAAGCAGTGCGCCGTTAACGAGGCCGATTCGGAGCGCATGGTTGCCGGCACTTCCTGCGCTACCTGTGGACGCTCGGTGATCGCTAGGGGGGGGGGGGGGGGATGCGGTCCCAATGCGTCCCAAAGGCTGTCACTAGCATCGCATACCACAATGCATCAGCTCGGTGACCCTCCACCGCCCACCAGCGACGCTAATAGGTCCGGCAGCTATGAGCTCCGAATATCGCGTTTCCATCGCGGAGCACTTTGTGCTTACAGCGCAGGCGTCGGCGGCTGATGTGTTAACCAATCTGCCGAGTACATTCCGCAACAGAAGATCAAGTTCCAAACTGCCGCGCTTATCCAAAATGCCAGACGGGTAGCTTTGGCAACAAAAGAAACTTATACGACAGCTAGAACGAACTGCGCACTGGCGATGCTTTGCAAAACCAAATCTATCGTATCATCCCTAGACCTGAACTAACGCGAAATGGCACAAAAAATATGGCATTGGTTTCGGAGCCTTTGGTTTTAGTTCTACGTGTACGTTTGCTCTAGTGCAGCGCGACAGTCAGGTTTTGTTGAACTCAAGGGAGCGTGAGCGCTCGTTTTGGTTGCACAAAATTTTGGGGTCGAAATTTGCAGTCCCCAGTTGAGCGGCTTACATTGTAATTTTTGTATGAAGCCTGTTGAGTTAAAAAGCTGATTCCGGGCGTTTGCACGGTCAGTGGTTCTGTGTTGCCGGGATCGACTCTTCCGTGCCGGTTGTTGTGAGATGGTTGGTAGCATTCCGAGTTTGCAGTTGTTGCAGAACGCTAAGCCATCTTCTCGGTCACCAGCCACTCTCATCCTCACCAGCGGTTGTCAGCGCTGGCCAGTCGAGATTTTCCGGGACCTGAAGGAGCTGCTACGTTCGGCGCCCAACGGGGACAGCGAACTTATAGAATATCCTGATTGCCTGTGAAGAATCGCTTCGGGAGGCTTAAAAACATCCCACAAGAAATATCAGCGGCGACACCATGCCTAGACACCTTTCAAAGAATACGTGGTTACTAGCTGTCACCTGGAGGCCGACCACGACGCTAGGAGCAGAAACTCTTGGCAAAAGGGCCGCTTCTACGACGCTTTCGCACGGCCACTCGACAGACCCGCTGGGCCCCAAGGCCGTTCGCCAGACAAATCCGTCGATGGCTGGCCCTTCCAGGGAACCTAGACGCGCATTATCGAGGCAAGCGCGAAGCCACCTGTCTACGAGTGTCCCCGCCTTTGTGTGGGGAGTGAGCAGTGTGTGCCCGAGGGCACTTCTCCGAATGTGTTCAGGGAACAAAGACGCCGGGGGATTATGCGCACCCTCGCCCTCAAGGCGGACCCTTCGGTGACTCTCGACGCTCCGATTGGAAGAAGGTGGGACCGCACCTTGGCCAGATGGCTTTTAAGCGGACATTTGCGGCTCACATAGAGTGCTCTCCCATCTGCCCTAAGATGTAGTAGGTGCTTTTCCTTGTGCTCTCCGTGGGAGATGTAAACAGTGTTATCCCATCACCTCCATCATGTAGCTCATGCTACGAGAACAATGCACTGTGCTCCGTACTCCGGCCAGTACTTGTATCCCCATGTCTTGTAAATAAGTTTGCCTTTCCGATGTAAATAAACCCCCTGTGCCGTTTATCCTACCTCTCGACCTCGTACTGATCACGAAAGAAGCGAACTCTCCTCGTCAACTCTGCTCGGACGACGGCGCAGGCCTGCTTAGCCTCCGTGTCACGCCCCGGTATCGTAGGCCAGCTACCCGTTTCGAGACGCACCGGTGGCGTAGGCTAGGGCGCGACCAGCAGTTTGACGTCGGACTCTGAGGCCACGACCCCCAGCTCCTACAATGTGCAGAAGGTGCATTCTACCAAATTGCTTTAAGGTGCGGAAGAGTGTACAGTGGTGAGCACTGCTAGGGTGAACACCTCATTAGTATTCACGAGCCTGTAGGAGTTGATGTTTCGCACATAATACAGAAAACTATTATTTATTTTATCGGCATCATCATTAGGCGTCCTATTCGGCACATTTCTCCCCGGAAGTAGAAGGTATGTTGAAGTTATGCAACTTCAATACAAATGAGGTGTTCACCCTAACAGTGCTGACCACGGTACGTTGGCCAAACTGGGAGATGTGTTAACGATAGGTTAGGTTTTCTGGCAAGTCATTGTCCGACTTGTAAGGACTGTTCGCCCGACTTTGTGAACACTTTCGTTATCAAGAAGAGCAAAACACGTGTGACACGGGAAATCGCAGAATCTGAACGGATTTCTAGACTTGGAGGGATGTGTCAGCATGGTCCTCCATCACGCTTTCACACAAAGAGCTGGTATATTTACGAATGCGCATAGGACAACTGCTGGCTAGGACAGCACGTGCATAGTTGTGAATCATTCACAATAGATATGGTCGATCCCTCGTTCATAGGAATCGGTAGAACACGAAAGTGAAACGTGTCTTTACAGAAGCTGTTGTACGCTTGCTTCGTGAACTCGCGGTTGGCTGCAGTGAAAGGCGCACGACTTGCGGGTCGGCGACCATTTTGCAGGTTTGCTTTGCGCACGGCGTGCTGCTGCCGAGTCGCTTACCAAGGTACGAGAATTTTGGTCCGGCTCCGTAGTATCTTGGGTAGCCAGTTCAGTTGCGACGCGCTGAGCTTCAGCAATGCGAGTGGTAGAGTTCGCCGCGGGCGCCGCGAACGCGTTCTGCTTCACGCTGGCGTGACTCTTGCCGAACCAAAACGAGATTCACCCGTGGACGTCGTTGCCTTTCTCCGCCGCTTAGCGGAGCAGTTTTCTTAGTTGGTGCCATCGCAAGTGAAACAGTAGGTGGCATGTAGGCACTGCTGATGCATGTTGAAGCTGCCTTCCTTAGGTGACGAGGCCTCACAGGCTACTCGGACGCGAAAGACAAACCATGTGCGGAAACTGCGTCGCCACCTCAGCAGGAGGCCTACACCGCTTACATCAGGCTACACCGCGTTGGAGCTTCCGCT
This sequence comes from Dermacentor silvarum, assembly GCF_013339745.2. NCBI lineage: Eukaryota > Metazoa > Arthropoda > Arachnida > Ixodida > Ixodidae > Dermacentor > Dermacentor silvarum. Next base: position 280,007,142 of record NC_051154.1, on the reverse strand, counting down.
GTGCTGAGACTACCGATGCACTCACGTTCGCCGCTCGTTAGTGTCGTGAAATATTACTTCGCTTCACCGCTCCTAGATGGTGGCGCCATCCATGTCAAGACAGAGTACATTTCACGCGTTCGCGCCGACGTCACATCCGTTACAGGAAGTCGATGGTGGAACGCGGCATAAAACACTTTCGTGTTAATAATGTTGTTGGAAGTTCAGCACTAGTCCTTGTCGTCTCGTCTCCGTCCGTGTCTTTTTTGCGCTGCCACCTTTTCAAACTGCAGATATGTTTTGTTAGGATGAGCTCCCTAGCCGCAAGCAGTTGGTGTTATGACGGTGTAGGTGAACCGCAGCTAGGCGGCTGGCCACGGCCATCTGGACTCTGATGTCGAGGGATCGGGAAGTGATGAAGTCGTTTTTCTCACGTCTCTAATTTTTTGCCACCTTCATTCTTGGAACCATTTATAATCGTCATTCCCTCCCCCACTCTTCTCGCATCCTTCACCCCATACCCGTAGTTAAAATTAACTCTTTTCCGTCAGTGACTGTCGCACTCTTCAACATTCACCTGGTTGTGGTTTCAGCAACCCTAACGTTCGTATTTCTGTTTACCTTTTCATGGTGGCGTCGCTGCTTGGACGTAGCCGTTCAGCATTTAGTCCAATACGAGAGTGGTGAGTTGATGTTAGGCGTTACGTTTCGTGCGCCGCTGCTGTTTGTCTGCGTAGTACACTGAACAAACAGCGAGACGTGTTTGCTGAAGGCTTTGCTGTGCGACATTGTCCATAACCTGCGCGAAAGTTTGCATTGTCATTGCCTCATACGGCACACAGCATCGTTGCCGAAGTGATAAACTTTAATCGAATTAAGGGGTTGTTGGTGCCAAAACCACAATCGGACTTTCAGGCACGCCGTGGGGGCGATTTCGGGATTCATTTTGACTCCCTGGGGTTCTTTAACGTGCACCCCGTCGAAATACGGCTGCCACGGTCATGATGGAGCGCTCGACCTCGAACAACGCCGTAGCCGCAAAGCTATACGAGTATACCGCGGCGGGCTCATGTTGATTTGACATGCGGCTGCTTCCTTCGTGTCGCCTAGACGCTACGGTGCTTTAATGCCACCTTGCATCTGCAGGCCGTGCGTCACTTGTCCTCTAGACAAATATGCATGGTGTTTATTTTCCACAAATAGTACAAACGTACCGAAGCACACCTTGAACCTAAGTTTATCCAGTTCGTCCGCAACCGCTGCGTGTCTAGTTGTAGCGTTTCTTTGTCTTCTTACATCACATTTTCCCTCTCCTGCCCTCACCCCCATCTATGCCAGCTGTGAGCGATGAGTGGCAAGGCGGTTGCATAGTCTGCCTTCTCTCCCTACCTCCTCTCTACCATTCTATCTGCTGCTACTTGCGCAGTAGCAGCAGCATCGTCATCCAGTAGTGATATCAGCAGTAGTGTGGTAGTAGTAGTACTTGTATAGTAGTAGTTAGGCAACCCGCTATATTTTCGGATTGTTTTTTTCTTCGGCGCTGCGTGGTCGGCGATCCGGTCAACTCTTCGACGGCCTGGTGAGGAGCAACAATGCGCCCAAGTATTAAGCACATGCTCGTCCCCTCTTTCTCGGTGTGTGTACTTTTCAGCGCTGATTGCCCCTCAATAGCTATGGTTGACATGATCCGCAGTGAGCGAGAGACGCACCTTGGGTGGGGCCGCAATTTTATCCTTGCGCTCGTTTGGCCACATGATGGTTTCGTGATGAGATCTGCGAAACGTCGAGTGCTGACTCCACAATCGCCTCCCCCCTCCCTTTGCACCGCCGCTTGCAGTCTAGTACACTTCACCCCATCCCCCGACAGTAGTGATCCTAAACATTGTTTTCGGGGGGGGGGGGGGATTTTACAGCTGATTTGCTTTCTTTGACTTTTTGTCCACGTCTCTAATAACCTTGCCAGCACCACATGTTTTGCAAGCAGCAAAGTCAGGCTGCGCATCTCTTATCCAGAGAGGATCTCAACAGCGATGTACTTTGTGTGTGCAAGTGGCGACATGCACAAAACAAGGGCTGGCCGTTCACCCAAGAAATATAAGGTCATCATTTTGTCAACAAAGAAAAAAATGTGAGGTTGCATCAGACAGCTTTTCACATCCTTGTCAACTTTCCTTCACCTAAGTTTTTCTCTGTCTCCTATCCTGTAATCACTATGCGCCTGTCATAGGCATACGTCTGGGGGGAGCGGCGACGCGGATGAACTTGTGTGTTCGCTTCGAAAGCGGCTCTGCACTGGCCCTGAACAAGGCTGATGCCCCCGAAAATTTCTAGAATCTTACTAGATACAACTGAAAGCTAAATGTTTGAAAACAATGAACATTGTTGAAATTCTTGCGCACACGACATGGGACAGAGACAGGAGCTGCTGCATCAACCTGTACAGGAGCCTGATTCAGTCATGTTTGGACTTTGGGTCTGTGGTGTATTACTCTGCCGCTCCAAGTGGATTGAAGAGTTTGGATCCTGTTAACCATCTGGGTTTTCGCCTGGTCACACGCGCCTTCAGAGCAAGTCTATACAGAGGTCTTACGTAGAATTCAATGAGTGGTTACTCCACCTCTAAAGAACATATATAAGCTTCACATACTTCCTCAAAGTGCAATCTAATCCTGAACACCCGTGTTATAAAACCGTTGACGATTTGATGTCTGCCATACTATATCAAAACCGACCTTCAATAAGAAAACCTTTCTTACAACACGTGAAGAAGCTGAGGGAGAAAATGAATGTCCCACTAGATGTGCATCGACTGATTGCTCGAACAAGGCTGTTGCCACCGTCGCTGTGGCAAATGATAGAATGCAACACCTCTTTGTCGAAGTTACAGAGCACGTTCCAGAGGAACACATCCGAATGCACTTTCGAGAACTTCAATTAAACTACTCATGCTCGGAATTTTATATTGACGCAGCAAAGTCGCATGCTGGCGTGTCTTATGCAGCGGTTGGCTCCACCTTTCTCAGTATCTGATGTTTTACACCCTGAAACAAGTATCGTTTCCGCGGAGGCATACGCATTAATGTCGGCTGTTAAACATTTCAGGAAAACCAACCTACGAAAGGCCATCGTATTCACCGACTCTTAGAGTGTAGTAAGGTTTTTACTGTCATTCCGCAAATATAACGGCAAATATAACACAAATATGTCATCCCACAACATGCCGTGACGAACACGGCATCGTCACGCTGATTCTTTAACACCTTATAACACCCGAACTAACCTCTTTTTAAGCTTTCCTCTTTCCCGCACACTGCAACAGATTGGAACAGCCTGCCATTATCACAATTCATAAGCATCGATTCAATTGAACGCATGTGTCTTTAATGTTACCAGTATTGCTATGTCGGCAAGCCTTGCTACTGTTTTCTTTTTTCTTATTTTACACGTGAATTTTGTTGGATACATTCCACATCTTCTTTATTCTAATATTTTCAGTATTTTGCAATGGTCGCTCGTTCGTCAACTTCTGGTATTTGTTGATTTTTGTTTCCTTTTTTTCCATGCCGCAAGAATGGTTGCAAGGGCTCATATATGCGTATTGCCTTTATTCATGATGCCCTAAACTCCGTGTGGTACTGTTATAATGTTTCTCAAGTTGTATTCCTTCTGTGTACCTTCTATTTCATGTTATTTAGTCATCACGTTTATTTTCTTCTGATCATTACATACGTTGGAAAACTTAAGCATTTCTTTTTCATTTATATATATATATATATATATATATATATATATACATCTATACCTAAATATATATGTATACTGCCCCTCCTGCTTGGGCCCTCATTTGGGCCAGCAGTATTGTATAATTAACAATTCCATAGTCAAAAAGCTTTATTTACTTCTATGCACTGCGTACAAATCTAACCAGCTCTTTGTGATCTGCTGGGTGCCCGGCCACAGATGCATCGATGGGAACATGCTGGCAGACAAGATAACTGCATCTATTGCAGCTAAAGCGAGTAACACTTCCATATCTGTCCCCGTGACAGATATGGAAAATCTTTTCTTCGCAGAAAAATCTGCGAAGAAAAAATCGAACATAATGGCAGTGAATGTGGGACACTGAAACGTTGAATAAGCTTCATTTAAATAAGCCTCGATTGGGTAACTGGCGACCATCAACAAAAATACGGCGAACTTAAGTAATTCTATGTCGACTTAGCATAGGCCACACCTACGGGACCCACTCCTACATGCTGTTTGGTGGGGAACCTTCAATCTGCTTTAAATGTGGAGAGAGATTGACCGTCCTACATGTCCTGGTGGAGTGCCGCGAATCAGATCGCGAAGCTGAAAGAAAAAAAAAGCACTTTCCTCTAGCTTACCGACAAAATATACCTCTCATCCGGCAATGTTCCTTCACGTGGACTCATTTTTCAGTAGCAAATCACTTCTTAACTATTTACATGATGTTCATTCGTTGCAAGTGATCAGCCCGATGTATTCTTAGCATGACCTCTCAACAGAGGCCACTACTTCGATCCTAGCATATGAATGTAGGGCCCCTGTCTCCAAGCCTTCCATCTAAGGTTTTTGATGAGGCACCAGTGCTACTGGCACATACATATTTTAATATACCATCCTTTTGTAATGAAGAAGAAGAGCACACGGACAAGGCCAGCCAGATCGACTGTTCAATGCCTGCAGTGCAACCAGTAGGCCAGCCGGATCGCCAGTGCTTAGCACCAGTGGCGCACCGACGGGGGGGGATTCGGGGGTTGTAACCCCCCCCTGAGGCCGACTTAACCCCCCTTTTGTTTAACCCCTTTTCTTTCCTTACGCATTTGAGTACTGCAACTAAGATGTAAGACGCGCAATCGTCTGCACACTCGCAAAAAGCGCATTTTCTTGACAATTTTCCGTGAAGAAATCGAAATTAGTGCTGTTTAGATGGTATTGGCAAACTGTCAACCCCCCCCTGGCAGAGATCCTGGGTGCGCTACTGCTTAGCACGAGTGGGAGCCGTTCGTGCAACCAGCTGTTCCTGCTCTGCGTCACCTGCTTTTTCGATTGTGAACAGACGCTACCATCTGAACTGTTCAGTACGCCCCTTTATAATTGGTGGAAGGTGCTGGGTTTTCAAGAACATTTACACCCTGGAACTCCGGTCTCGGACTCTGCCTTCCGTCATGCCTGACTCTCCCCAGCCGACGTCGCCGCCACCCTCCATTGCCTGCTCTGGCGCTCTCCCGCTCCGCCATCCCGCGGTTTTCAGCGGTACGGATGAGCAAGACGTCAATGACTGGCTGTCTACCTACGAACGGGTGAGCTTGCACAATCGTTGGGACGATACCGCCAAGTTAAATGCCGTCATCTTCTACCTCGCGGGAGTGGCTCACCTGTGGTTTAAAAATCACGAAGGCGATTTTCAGTCCTGGTCCGCGTTCAAGACCAGTTTCGCTGAAGTGTTCGGTCGCCCCGCCGTCCACAAGTTGCGCGCCGAGCAGCGGTTACGAGAACGAGCTCAACAACCCGGTGAAACATTCACCTGTTATATCGAAGAGGTTCTCGACCTATGCAAACGTGTGGATGCTTCTATGCCCGAAAATGACAAATTGAAACACATTTTGAAGGGCATCGCCGATGACATCTTCCAAATGTTGATCGCCAAGAGTCCGCGTACCGTAGCAGAGCTCATAAACTTGTGCCAAAGCTACGACGAGTTGAGGAGCCAGCGCGATTTGACCAGGCGCCCCTCAGTGGCTGACGAGACCCTCTCTTCCATGACTGTATTCTCTGATCGCTCCCCCCTGTTCACACAAATCCAAGCTTTCGTGCGGGAGGAAGTTGCACGACAGCTTTCTCTACTACCCTTCGCTGAGCTACCCCAACAACAGCCGCTGCCGCAACAGCCTCCTACACAGCTCGCTCCGACGCTCCGGCGGGTTATTGAAGAGCAAGTTGCTGAGGCTCTACCAATGCAGCATCAGCAGTCCCCTGTCGCAGCGCCACTTACTTACGCATCCGTCGCCGCGCAGCCTCCTCGTCAACCACTCGTTGCGCTACATCCACGGCCGCTACCACCCGTTCATCATCCCGTTCATCGACCTCCTCCTGCCTTTGCTAATCCTTGGCGTACGCAAGACAACAGGCCCATATGTTATGCCTGCGGTATTCCCGGCCATGTTGCACGACTCTGCCGCCGCCGCATGCTGCACTCTGATGGCTTTGCGCAGTCGCCTCCCTATGCCGACGTGCAACCCTTCCACGACACTTCTTTTAGTCGGCAGTCGAACAGGCCACCAGCCGAGCGCCCGGTCCTTACACGTCGTTCACCTTCCCCGCGTCGCCGCTCGTTGTCCCCGATGCGTCGGCGCCCTTCACCCACGCAAGAGGAAAACTAAGCGCCGCACTTCAGGAGGCAGGAACTGCGTCGCCATCGATCTGTACAAGTCCTCCATTGTCGCCTGCGAACGTTGTCGACCTTACTGTTGACGGCGTCTCTACCGTTGCGCTAATTGATACTGGAGCAGCCGTGTCTGTCCTAAATGAACGCCTCTCTCGCGCTTTACGAAAAGTTACGACGCCACTTTCTGGGTTTTCTCTTCGCACAGCAAGCGCCCAGCCAGTTCGGCCTTCAGCAGCATGCACAGCTAGAGTTATTATTCAGGGCGTTCTCTATATTGTGGAGTTTGTGGTTCTGCAGTCATGCTCTCACGACGTGATACTCGGGTGGGACTTTCTTTCACGAAATAACGCTGTCATCAACTGTGCGCGTGCTGAAGTCGAATTATCGCCTCTGTGTGACGTGCCCCTCGTCGACGCTACTTCTCTTCCCGCTAAGCTAGTCCTTCGGGAAGACATCGCCATACCGCCGTACTCGTCTGCCGTTGTTCCCGTCTTTTGTGGCGCTGTCTCTGAAGGCACTGTCCTCTTCACTCCTTCGGAACTCTTCATAACCCGCAAAGATGTTCCCCTCCCTTTCGCCACGCTTGAGATTTCAGCCGGTTTCAGCTCCATCGTTGTCTGCAATCCCCTTCCTACAGCCCTGAAGGCTCTTTGCGGCGAAGCACTTGGCCGTGTTCAGCCTCTTGATGACATGTTTATTACCGACGTGCCGGATGCTTCGCATGCACAGCTCACTGACTTCTGTGCACTTTCCACTTCTGCTCCGCCATCACCTGACTTATTCACACCTTTCATTGCCGACGACCTTACTTCCGAGCAGCGCTCCCGGCTTCTTCACCTGCTTGCCCAGTTCCGTTCTTCTTTTGATGTCGCTCAGCCTACTCTGGGCCGCACGTCAACCGTCAGCCACCACATCGACACTGGCTCCAACGCGCCTTTGCGGCAGCGCCCGTACCGCGTCTCCGCCAAGGAGCGTCAGGTCATCAGTGAGCACGTCGACGACATGCTTCAGCGCGGCGTCATTCGACCTTCCCATAGCGCGTGGGCATCACCGGTGGTTCTCGTCACAAAAAAAGACGGTTCCATTCGGTTCTGCGTCGATTATCGCCGTCTTAATAAGATAACGCGAAAAGACGTGTACCCTCTACCGCGCATTGACGACGCTCTGGACAGCCTGCAAGGCGCTGAATTCTTCTCTTCGTTGGATTTACGCTCGGGCTACTGGCAGGTCCCGATGTCAGCAGTTGATCGCCCTAAAACCGCATTCATTACTCCAGATGGTTTATACGAATTTAATGTGATGCCATTTGGCCTATGCAATGCGCCTGCTACGTTTGAGCGAATGATGGACAATATATTGCGCGGCCTAAAATGGAGCACGTGTTTATGCTACCTCGACGAACATCGTTGTGTTCGCCCCTGATTTCAGCACGCATCTTCTCCGCCTTAGGCAAGTGTTGATGTCCTTGACCAACGCAGGCCTGCAACTGAACTTGAAAAAGTGCCAGTTCGCCGCGCGGAAGCTCATGATTCTAGGTCACGTCGTATCCCAAGACGGCATTTACCCCGACCCATCAAAACTTCGCGCTGTGGCAGAGTTTCCTAAACCTAAGACACTCAAAGAACTCCGCGCCTTCATCGGCCTCTGTTCTTACTTCCGACGCTTTGTTCGCAATTTTGCCTCGATTATATCACCTCTGACACAACTCTTAAGTGGCGCCAACGACCTATCCTCCTGTTCTCCTGCATGCGACACCGCGTTCGTGACCTTACGCCGTCTCCTGACGTCTCCGCCTATACTGCGACACTACGACCTCACCGCCCCAACTGAAGTGCATACCGATGCCAGTGGTATTGGCCTTGGTGCTGTCCTTGCCCAGCGCAAGCCTGGCTACTCCGAGTACGTCGTTGCTTACGCCAGTCGTGCGCTGACCAAAGCGGAACGCAATTACAGCGTCACAGAAAAAGAATGCCTGGCCATCGTTTGGGCACTGGGGAAGTTTCGCCCTTATTTATACGAGAGACCTTTCAATGTGGTTACTGACCATCACGCCCTTTGTTGGTTATCCTCTTTAAAAGACCCGTCTGGACGCCTTGCCCGCTGGGCTCTTCGCATTCAAGAATACGACATACACGTCATCTACCGCTCAGGCCGCAAGCACACTGACGCTGACGCTCTGTCCCGCTCTCCGCTGCCAGCCGACACTGCCTCCCACTCCACCTCTGAGACGGTGTCGTCGGTCGACATCGACACCTTCGCATCAGAACAGCGCAAGGATCCTTGGGTGGCCTCTCTTTTGGATCTCCTTTCTGGCTCGCCAGCATCTCCCATCTCCCGCTCCCTGCGTCGCCAGGCTGCCCATTTTGCTGTCCGGGATAACCTCTTGTATCGACGCAACTACCAGCCCGATGGTCGCAAGTGGCTCCTAGTTATCCCCAGGTCTTTGCGTTCCGACATGTGCGTGTCTTTCCATAATGACCCACAATGTGCACACGCCGGCGTTTTGAAGACGTATGAGCGCTTGCGGCAACGTTACTACTGGCGAGGAATGTTTACTTTTGTCCAAAAGTTTGTCCGCTCGTGCCCGCAATGCCAACGCCGCAAATCTCCGCCTCATCCGGGCCACGGTTTATTACAGCCGCTTCCGTGCCCTGCTCGTGCCTTCGACCGTGTGGGAATTGACCTGTACGGGCCGCTACCGCTCACACCTGCTGGAAAACGATGGATTATTGTAGCGGTTGATCACCTTACACGCTATGCCGAAACCGCCGCTCTACCTGCAGCAACCGCCAGTGACGTTGCATCCTTTCTGCTCCATCGTTTCATTCTTCGTCATGGCCCGCCTCGGGAACTGCTGAGCGACAGAGGCCGCGTGTTTTTATCGCAGGTGGTTGAAGCTCTGCTTGCTCAATGCCGCATAGTTCACCGGACCACTACGGCGTACCATCCTCAAACTAACGGGCTTACGGAGCGCTTCAATCGAACCCTTGGTGATATGCTCGCCATGTACGTTTCATCGGAGCATACAAACTGGGACATCATCCTCCCATTTGTCACGTACGCATACAATACGGCTACCCAAAGTACTACGGGATTTTCCCCGTACTTCCTCCTCTACGGTCGCGATCCTTCCCATACCATCGATACGGTTTTGCCTTATACACCAGACGCGTCAGAGTGTGCTCCCGTATCAGCCGTCGCCCGATACGCCGAGGAATGCCGTCAATTAGCCCGTCATTTCACCTCCGACGACCAACAACGACAAAAAGACAACCGCGATGGCGACGCTACGAATCCGAACTTCGCTCCCGGCACACTTGTCTTGTTGTCCGTGCCATATACCACGCCTGGACTTTCGACAAAACTTCTCTCGAAGTATGATGGACCATACCGCATCGTCGAACGCACCTCTCCGGTCAATTATGTCATAGAGCCGCTTACACCGACATCCGACAAGCGCCGCCGTGGACGGGATATTGTCCACGTTCACCGCCTGAAACCATTTTATGAACCGCTCGTCTCCACGTCGTAAGTCGCCAGGATGGCTCCGCTTTTGCACCGGGGGTAATTGTAATGAAGAAGAAGAGCACACGGACAAGGCCAGCCAGATCGACTGTTCAATGCCTGCAGTGCAACCAGTAGGCCAGCCGGATCGCCAGTGCTTAGCACGAGTGGGAGCCGTTCGTGCAACCAGCTGTTCCTGCTCTGAGTCACCTGCCTTTTCGATTGTGAACAGACGCTACCATGTGAACTGTTCAGTACGCCCCTTTACACTTTCATGTACTATGACCACAGGACACTTTACAAGTTATTGTCATAATTTTAATATATTTATATTTTACGCACTCGACAGCGACTATATTTTAGGCCCATATACAACCATGTTTCATGTATGCTTTGTACTACATTGTTCTATTCAAGTCACAATCCCTTGCATGGCGCTCTTTGGCCAGACCTGGCCATTGTGCCATTAAACAGAACATTTCATCATTATTACTTACATCATCAATGGCACGTCGGCTTGCGCCTCTCGGAACGGGCTCTCCTGTCTCATCGCCCTATTCATGCACTATAGCCAGTGTGTTACCTGCAGTGGAGGCGTAATATATTTGTAGATTGTCCTAAGATTCACCGTTGGAATAATGTAATTTTTAAAAATTGTCCCACTTTACTTTCTTTCCTCCGCATTGCGTGCGTTCTCCTATTCGGGTACCTCTTCAGTCTACCCCCACCCCCTTTCTGGCCCATGTTAAGGTGGCAGTCATCGCCCAATATGGCTAGCAAAATTTTTTCTTCCAACAATCACAAATGGAGTCACTTTTGGTACGATGGCAGAGACGTTTTATCCAAACTCATGAGACAGGGGACCGCTCACATGAAAAATCCCCTCCCCTTCAGACCGCCACTGGCCATGGAACTGCTTTCAAATTCAACGTTTCCCTTTCAACCATGTCGCTTTTACTGAGTACACTGAAAGCCCGCCTCGTGAAACTTTCTAATCAATGGAAGAGGAGTTCGACCCCCCAAGCCTCACCCATCTGGCTACCCGAATGGTTCCGATGTTTGCTACCTATTTCGCGGGGAGATAGGACTAGTCAAGCTGCTGCTATGAAGCTTTTTTCTACCATCTCCACCACTTATGTACTCCAGAGTACATATGTGATAAAAAGTTGTAGTTTCTCCTGAAAGGCGAAGCATCGATTGCCATGGCCAATTAGTAGACAGCTATACGAAGTAAGTATAGGAGTTTTGTCCGCCGTGTAAACTTGTAAACATTCCCTTACTAACTAAATTAGCAAGAATGATGACACGCGCGCACAAGAAAACATGAACACATCGCACTCGATGACCGCAGAAACTCGCTGTGAAAACGCTGGAGTGAGGAAGCGCAGCAGCAGCAGCGAGCGAATTGACCTTCGTGTTGCCTCTTGCTTCAACGCCAACTAAGCGGCGAAAACACAGCACACGGTTGACTCTGTCCCCTTTGCAAATCGCTTTCAAGACAGGGCGCGGCCGTGCCATACGCAGCAGCCGTGAGAAAAGAGCCCCTCCCCTCCCCGCTTCGCCTTGCGCCCAACGGAAGACGGCGCGCTTACACCCCCATTTCCTCCTTTGCGCGAGCGAGATTGAGCCGCCATCATAAGCTCACCCTCGCACGCTTTCCCTCGGACATACACCATACGGCATGCGGCGACGTTGTCATCGCCATTAGACTTTATACGGAACATCGCGGCGACGGCAGAAATGCGCCTCGAGTATCCATATAATTACCATGGTAATAATAAACATCCTTTGTCATAATGTTGATACATTTTATTTAACATAACTATTACCTAATGCGAAAAATTATTCATCGTTCTTTATCCTGTATGCTCTTAACCAAGTGAAATGGGGTAGCCAAATCCAGGAAACGCCAGCAATTCCTTTTTTTTATTGTCATTGAAAAAAAAAGTGTTCGAAGTCACTTGAATGCACGTCCCTTGCACTGGGTGCTATTCTTGACTTCGTCGAATTCCGGCCATTTTGACACGTGTACTTTTTATCTTTCGCGGGTGACCGCTTTTCGCCAGCTTGCGAATGTTAAACGCTATCGGTGGGCGCAGGACGCGCCTGCATGTATGGGAAGTTTCTCGAACGTTATGGTTTCAGTGTCTGTTGTCACCGAACCTCGTGTAATCAGATTGTACAGGGTTTGTCCAGGATGTAATGTTAGTGACTATATTGTGAAGCGATTGTACGTCGTAGCACGCTGGGTCCGGTTGAGATTGGTGGAGGGGGAAGTAGACTTACGCATGCGCGGTCGCTCATGCGTCTACGACCGTCTGGAGAGTAAGGACAGGCTTTTCCGTGAAACTCGATTTCAATTCCTGTGCAAGCCGTAATGCAGCGCTCGTTGGAACAAAGGATTGCCATCAAGTTTTGTGTGAAATTCGGCAACTCCATAGCGGAAACCATTGCTATGATAAAGAAGGCCTTTGGGGTTAATTACGTGTCCGAAGTCACGTCTAACAGTGGCACAAGACCTTTTCAGAAGGTCGTGAAGAGGTCATCGATGAAGCCCGCGCTGGACGGCCATCAACGAGCGTCACAAATGAAAATGTGACGCGTGTGAGAGATCTTTTGAACTCAGACCGTCATTTCAGTGTCCGTTACGTGGCATAGATGTTAATCATTCCAAAAAGTAACATTCACGAGATTTTGACGAATAATTTGCAGATGCGAAAAGGATGCGTCAAGATTGTGCCGAAAGTGTTAACGGATGACAAGAAATCGTGTTGAGTTGAAATGTGCCAAGAACTTTTGACTTGTGTGGAAGTTACCGCCACTTTTTAGACAATGTCATCGCAGGTGAGGAGTCTTGGGTGTTTGAATACGACCCCGAAACAACTAGGCAAAGCACCGAGTGCCACACGTCATCGTCCCCTCACCCCAAGAAGGCCAGAATGAGCAAGTAAAAGGTCGAAGCCATGCTCAATGTGTTCTTTGGCATCAGGGGGCTCGTCCGCCATGAGTTTGTAGCGCATGGTACAACCGTCAACGCCAAATTCTACGTGCAAGTGCTCAAGAGACTCAAATGAAGGGTTCATAGTGTCCGACCTGACATCGCGGGCGATCGAAAACTTCATCATGACAGCGCGCCAGCCCACACCGCCTTGCTCGTGACCCGCTTTCTGGTCCATTCAAAGGTGACAACTGTTCCCCAGCCACGCTACAGTCCAGACGTGGCTCCCCCAGTCTTCTTTTTTTTGTTTCCGCGCTTGAAAACTCCCATGAAAGAACATAATTTCGGGACAGTTGACAGTCCCCGAGGCTTGCACCAAGGCTCTAAAGGACATTCCGAAGGAGGCCTACCGTTACGCCTTCGATGCATGGAAATATCACCGGAAGCGATGTATCGATGCAGAATGAACCTATATGGATACCTTTTTAATCTGTTGTACTGATATGATCAATTTTTTACTCGACTCATTGACATTGCTTTTCGGACATAATCCGTATGCGACACGCGAATTGTGTAATACTTTCTGGAAGGCACGCAGAAATCAGCGATTGCGCTGGAACCGTCGACGAGTCATGTATAAAAGCCGAGGCTATCGTGGTGCTTCGAGTTTCACTTGCGCTTGTGGGCATAGTTTCGCTCAATAAAGAGTTCGATTCGTGAATCACAATTTTGCTACTGTGTTCTTCACCGGCACTACAACGTGACAATATGGTCAAATCAGTCATCTTGTTAGTTCTGATTCGCTCACGTGACAGCTGAGCCCTCTCTGCATGGCTCAAAACGCCAGCAAGGCCGAATTTGAGGGTTTACAATAGCACCTCTCCATGGCTGTCTCGAATATCTGTAGGGTTGTGCAAATAGTAACCTTTTAGACGGAATCGAATACGAAGCGAATAGTGCCAAAATCAAATCGAACTAAATATCCGATATTTTGACATTCTTCTTCACCATTACCAAAACCAATGTCGACATTCTATAGTATTCGCTGCATGAGCAAGCTTCTGTCATTAAGCTCGAAAGAGCATTATAAAAAAATAAGGAGGATCCTTCGATGCATGCGTGGTCGTCAAATATCAGAATGAAGGTGTTAAAGTTAATCGTATCAGCCCGTTCACATCTGTGCATACGTTTGAGAATAAAAACTTATGCAGATTGAACGCACAGGTTCTAATATATGCGAAGCGAAGATTAAGTAAAGCAGTTAATTAAAGGCTCTACAGCTAACGGCAATGCCTATTTATGGTGATGACAGGTGTAGGCACAGAAAATGACGACACACGTGATTCATGTGTCGCATTTGGGGGGAGGGGGGGGGGTGTTCTGTCCCTCTTGCGCCACAGTAGGACAAACCCGTTGCGGTGACTTAGCGGCAATGGTGTTGCGCTGCTAAATACAAGGTCGCTGGACCGAATCCCAGCCGCGGCGGCCGCATTTTGATGGAGAGAGAGCGAGAGACGTTCAATAAATAAAGAAAATCTATATGTATTCAAAGGCAACCCCAGTGGTTTTTCCGGTGAGGTGCCTAGATTAGGTTAACTGTTACGCTCGTTATAATGTAAATGAGCAAGCCTTCATATATAGCTTTGCGGTGTTGAGGCGTCCCTCTTGGATGGATCCAGTCATAGAGTGTGACGACTGAGCTCTGCAACCCAGCAGGGCATATTCTTCGCAGTGAGGATAGGCCAGGACATGTCCATAGCAGGTGGTGTGCTTTGGCTGGCGCACCCGTGGTGCAATTTCTACAAGCAACTTGTCAATGTATTGGGCTTTGAAAGCAGGCGTGACTGCCGTGCCGGTGCGTATATAGACGGCGGAGTGCCACGCGTTCCCGGCGTGGAAGCCCAGGAATGAGGGGGTCATGGCCTTCGGGCAGAAGCCCTTGTAGACCAAGCTTTCTATGCTGTCGGAGCTGCAGGTGAGCATCGACAGCGTCTACATCTTCTGACGATCAGGCTGCAACGGAAACGGGGCAAGGACAATGGGGGGTGGGTAAATTTGCTCCCCGCGCGAGCGGGTCCGATCGCTCATTCCCTCCTGCGCCCATATGATTCGGTGTCTAATGAATGTGCAGCGCAGTTCCCGTGTGCCGCAGGATTGTTACTTCTTCGTGGATGGCGGTTGCCAGCGAGTGTGCGTCAATCTTGCTTAGTTCGCGTACGGCGTCTTGTGAATCCGTGTATATATGTAGAGGGCTGCGATGCTCGAGGTGGCCATATCTGGCTGCTTGAGCAACCTCTAGAATCGCTTGTAGCTCTACACCGGTCGTACCTAATGGTGTGCTATCAGTAGTTGCTTCTGTGTTGCTGTCGTCGCGGTTCGTCCAGACAGTACTGACGTGAATCTGTGAAACAGCGTCATCTGGGTAAATGCATTGAGCTGTATTATCGTTAAGAATGGTTCTGCGGTGATGGTAACGCCTGCGACTTATTTCATTTCCTCCCCCGTTAGTTGGAAGGGGGTGAACAATGGCCGACATCACGGGCAGCCACGACGCCGAAGGTGTTGGGAGAAGAGGAGCTTGTGGCTTCCGACCGACCTGCGCGAGTAGTCGTAGGCCTGAAGACGTAGCGGCTTGCCACAGCACCTGGGCACATCTTGCGTCCTCCCCTAGTTCTCCAAGCGTGTTAATTTGTGCCTCTGAGTAAAGCACATGGGTTGGCGTATGCTTCGACAAACCATACGCTATACGTATACTTTGACGATGAGCTGCATCGAGGCGATGACGCATCGTTGCCATGGGTCGTGTGTAAGGGAAGCCGTACATTATAATGAGGGTGTCTTCTCTGATTAATCCCGAGTCCCCACTACGGCGTGCCTCATAATTAAATCGTGGTTTCCGCGCATAAAAAGCGAGAGTACAATACAAAATAGGTCATATTCATTCCGGAGAATTGGTGAAGATGGGGCACACCACGAGTTGCCCATGCCGAATGGTTAAATAGAAAATCGTAATAAAAATTACTCTTTCACGAATTCTTTGAATTCGTGAAATATCGTTAACCGTAATATTAACTGAACGGTGTGATTTAGAGATATTTGCCAGCCGACATTACATCTTCACGTCTTATGTAGGAATCGTACATAGTGGGACATGCCCATTTTGGAGGATTGGCCAATAATTGAAATCTGGGGTTTTGCGCGCGGAAAGCACGATTTAATTACAATACATGCCGTAGTGGGCGTCTATGGGTTAATTTTGACCACCAGGGGATCTTTAACGTGCCCCGAATGCACGAGACACAAGCGTTTGTGCGTTTCGTCCCCATTGAAATGCGGCCGCCGCGGTCGGGATTTGACCCAGCGACCTCGTGCTTAACAGAGCAACACCGTAGCTGCTAAGCCACCGCGGCGGGTGAGGATTGGCCAAGAACCCAGTGGCACACAATGAGTGGCTAAATCAAAGAGAATAAAGTAAATCAAGGAACCTGTTAAACATGATACATTTCCTATAAAAGACCCCTGGGCTTTAGAGATGCCTGTGTTGCGACATTATATGAGTAGGCTTTGCGTAGTGTTGTGAGCGGCCCCTTACCCCGCGAAACCAGTCGCTTAAGGAGAACGCGACAATGGTAAACGAGCCGACGCTCTCGTCGGAGCCTTCGGCTCGTTTAGTATTGTCGCGTTCTGCCTTCATTCGAGGCAAACAGTTGGACACCGCCGGCAAGGTTTTGGGCAATTTGGAAGGGTACATTCCTTCACACGACCTTGGGGCGACTATTAAGGAGCGGACCAGACGCCCTTCTGGGATACCCCGGGGCCCAAACTGCCACGTCCGCGTCGTAGACGGGGTCATTGTGCTTCCCTCTTTCCCTTTTCGTGCACTGTGATGTTCGTGTGTTTTAGGCCAAGCTCTCCTTGGACAAAAAGG